>NC_056733.1:1203691638-1203977210 GCF_019279795.1 Protopterus annectens | reverse complement strand
TGGGGCTCGAACCATGAATGCCTGTTCTTCAGCCAACATCTCTACTGCTACGCTATTGTTTCTTGGCTTACATTGCATATTTAGTTCTTATATGCTTTTCCACTGACTGCTAACTGTAGCTGCGCTATGGGCACGCCCGTGCAAACGAGCGCACTCATGGTTAAACATCTTTACAATTTAAAAAAAAATTATGTGATGTTCATTTGTACATTTTATGTTCGTAGTCTGTGGGGACATGTGTTGTGTTGTGTTTATTCACATTTCCATGGACTCTGTCGTGGGTGTTTACTTTGGGCACTTTTAGTCTTCTGGGGGAGTGTCCGCTTACAGGGCTCGGCCTACGGACATGCCCCCTACTGTCTTACATGGACCGTGTTAGCCTTAGGTGTGATTCAGCATGCTCTCATGAATATGCAGAGCATGCTGACATCACTCTGTTTAACTGCAGCCTCCGTGTATGAGTTATAACTCTTACACGGAGGCTTTGTGAATCCTGCCCATTGTTTATAGCACCTGCAATGAGCCCTGAATAAATTCTTCTGCAATTCATATGGAGTTCGATGTATGGATAACATATCTAAATATAACAGTAAATTATTTTTTATGATACCCATTATATATTATATAGAGAGCTAAAACAGTCGAAACAGTCACCAAGGCCATTGACGAGGGCAAGGCAGTCCACACAGCCTACCTTGACCTGGCAAAGGCTTTCAACACAATACCCCATTCGGGTATCATTGAAAAACTCGCCAGCTTAAATGTAAACCCATACGTCACTAGATGGGTTGCCAACTGGTTAAGTGACAGAACCCACAGGGTCAGAGTTGCTGGCGCCATGTCAGACTCCAAGCCTGTCATAAGTGGTGTCCCACAGGGCTCAGTCCTGGGCCCACTTTTGTTCGGCATCTACTTTTCAGAAGTACAAGCTAACATAGGAGGATTATGGCTGACAAAGTTTGCAGATGACTGCAAACTAGGCACCATAGTTGAAAACCCATCTGACACAGACATCCTTCAGAAGGGTCTCATAGAAATGGATAACTGGTGCCAGAACCATGGCCTAAAGTTAAACGCCAAAAAATGCATAGTCATACCCTTTGGGAAAAACAAGGTTACCCCTAGTTACCATATAGGTGGCAATCCACTAAGCACAGAAGAGGTTATCAGGGATCTGGGGACCCAGGTTGACAGTAACCTTTCATTTGACACTCACATTGCCAAAGTAGTTAGGAAGACCTTCTACATTGCCCACTTGATCATGAAGGGATTCACATATAGATCAAGGGAGGTCATCGTTCCCCTGTATTCATCACTCATCAGACCAATGATTGAGTACAATGCCCCATTCGGAATGTATCTGACCCGACACCTGCAGCAATTGGAAAGGCCCCAAAAGTTCCTCACCAAAAGGATAAAGGGTCTCAAAAATATGTCTTATGCTGCCCAACTGAAGGAACTCCAGCTCTATTCAGTCACTTACCGTCTGCTCAGAGGTGACCTGTGCTTGACATACAAGGCCATGTCCAACCCGGAATTAATGAACATGCTTCACCTCAAAAAATCTAAATCCATCAGAACTACAAGGGCAAGAGACTTAAACCTCAACACAGCTATTAATAGGACGTGCTGGAGGGACAGATTCATCACCCAGAGACTCCCTATGCTATGGAACAAAATCCCGGTACATGTGAGGCAGAGCACCTCGCTGGCCTTGTTCAAGAGAAATCTTGACCAATGGATGGGAGATCGCAGGTATACCCCAGGGATAACCTCGGTGTCTCTGCTTGACAGAGGCACAGCAAAATAATGGGCATAGTATCCTTCAAACTAAAGGGGTGGTGAAAGCCACAAAACTCTGGGCTAGGCTTATAAATGCCCTAGGGCAGATAGCCTAGTATGAACCTATGAACCTATAAATAGAGATATAGATATATACATTCTATAAATAGATAGAAAGATAGATAGATAAATAGATATATGTATGCCTAGGATTTAAATCAATGTTCTCTTACATATGCACACACATATGGGATAGCTAAACATACTTCTGACCTACAAAAATAAAATCTGGTACAGATTGTATAAAGAAAATTTGTCTGGCAATTGGAGTTACCTACACATAATCACTCCTAGTGTGGTTTCTGTTTGGGTGCTGACAGATTTCTTGTGTGTAGCATTTTCACTTTTCTGCACAACTATGGAACTATGGTGTTAATATATTTAAGAAGGGGTAGTGTGGATAGCAACCACCTCAGATGGGGGGAGTGTAGAGTGGCTTACCTCCCTGGAAAATCTCTTTTTGAGACATACTCCCATGGGTGATTTTGAATGTATGATGTTTGAATTATTTGGAATTTGATTAAATGGTGTTTAAATCAAACTGGCTTTTAACCATTTGACTGAATTAAAGATTTTATTCAACAAATTGTGCTATGTTCATATTCAAAATATATAGGATTTAAACACCTCTCATTACCTGGGACTCTGGGTAATTCTCTTAAAGGAAATTCATCTCTTATCTCTATTTCTGTGAGTTTCCCTTTGTCCAGGCCTGCTCTCTTCCTTCAAATACTCCATTTAATCTAATCCTAAAACTACAAATTATTCTGATGTCTGTGTAACAATACTGTGTGTTAGAAACTTTCTGGTGGCACTCTCAGGTTACATTACACATGACCCCCTCCAATGTGAAGTCACCAGCTTTAAGCCTGTAAGAAGATGTGTGAGCTGTATACAGGTTCATAGGTTCATAGGTAGGTACTAGGCTATCGGCCCAAGGGTCTAAGTATGCCTAACCAATAAGGTTCCCTCACTTACACCACCCAAGAAAGATATTTTCCTGTGCCACTGTCGAGCAGAGCCACAGAAGTGATCCCCGGGGTGTATTTCCTATTTCCCAGCCAGTCATCAAGATTTTTCTTGAAGAGTGCTAATGAGCTGTATGAACTATGTGAACTGTGATGCTGAATTCCAGGTGTTGCTGAATGTGAAATGAGAATAGTTGCAGTGCTAGGTCCTACTGACAGACCTTGACAATTTCTTACTTCTGGTGTTGAAGTGACTGAAGGGAGGGTGATCCATAACCAGCAAGAGTTCTTTACCTTGCAGATGGTATTACTAGGCATTCTTTCCTCAGTGTTAGAGTACTGTCAGTTTTACTTAGCTTTATGCTTCAATAGCACACTGGGTGATTTAATTATCAATACTTTGAGTAAATACTACCCCTAACTCAACCTTAGAGGCACAGTACAGTGGTATCATTTAACTTGCTTAAATGGCTCTTCATCCATTGGGGTTCATTTGACCTTTTTCCATCATCATGGTTTTGGTCAGTTTTGTTAATGGACAGACTATAGAATCACATTATGGGATAAACTTTCTGTAATACCCTGCAAGTCCTTAGAAGGTTCTTACATTTGCTTTTTTGTTTGAGGAGCAGGACATTCATTCACAACCTTGATATTCTCTCTTTTGGGCTAAATTAATCCACATCCTATAATAAACCCAAGCACCTAACTTCAGTCATCTCAATCTTGCATTTAATCTCAGCTTGTCTCAAGGAGTCAACATTGTCTGAGCTTTTGGGAGACGAAAGTCCTGGTCCATTATCAAAGTTAGCTATGGCATAAAACCAATGAGATCTCAATACTCAATTTGTCAGTCATTGAAATGTTTTTCAAAACACCATGGAGACCAAATGATGGAAGATATATTGAAGAGAGTGTCCAAAGTGCATAATATTATCTTCCCAATCCTCTTTGATTAAAGGAATTGGCCAGCATTCCTGGTCAGATACTGGATAGTACAAAGCCTTGCTTTATGCATAGGTAGCTGTCAAAAGTAGAGACATCATTTACACTGCAGAAATTGTTACAGAGTTTGGCAGTGCCATCTAGTTTTGGTGCTAACACAGTGGTGCTACTCCTGTCAGTTAATTTCTCGCTACCTTCCTGTTTTAGCATCTATTTATTCTCATCTCATACTGAATATTTTGGTGAATCTAGCATTCTATAACGTTTAAAGTGATCTTTCTCCTCAGATAGTTTCAGTGTGTCCACCTGACAATTCACAGTTGTCCCTAGTTATCAAAAGGAATTCTGAAACTCCTTCTTCTGTGAATTAGAGCGGGTGTCGTCTACCATGACCTGAAGGCTTGGATATCAGTCATTTATCTTGCTCTCTGTCAGTAATCTTTAATGCAGAACTCACCACATTTGCCTGAGTTTGTTTCCAGGGTTTCAAGAAATTCATATGATAAATTTTCTCTAGCTGCATTTTCCCTTTCATCTTCAGCTTATAGTTTCCCTAATTCACCTGCTCAGTGATTTCATAAGGCCACTGCTACTGCCAGGAATTTATTTTTGCTTGTTGGGTAGACCTCTCAATTGCCCATATTCTGTAGGATCATTACAATTTTCAGGCCTGATTTAGGACATTCCTATTTTGGAGGTATATCCCTATTTTCAGGCTTAATTTACCCCTTCACACAATATTCTGAACATTCCCTCATTGCATGTGATTGTTGAAGTTAGAAAGTACAGAGAAGACCACACTACATGACCAACATACTAGGGGGAATAACAATTTAAAAAAAAGGACACACATATTATAACTCCTTTTTCTGAAATGAAAATAAATGACAATATGTGATAGAATTTTGTTATTCAATTCACTAAAGTCTACAGATTCAATCGATACTCTCTTTGACAATGTGCTTACGTTTTTCATATTTGTCCACATTTGTCTTTTAAACATGTGTTTCTTAGCAGTATCCTACATTCCTACTGAAAAGGTGAAGAACTGTGTGCTATTTGGTATTCAAAGTTTATACTTATGAGATGTCCAGAATTTTAGCTGGATGTTTCTATTTTTCAAGGGCCTTTGTTCCTGTTTTCAATGTCTGCAGGTTGAAAGGTGTGACAAAGATTTGCTTTCTCACTTGGAATGCTCTGCTTTGGAAATTTCTGTTCCTGCTGACTAGCTTGTGCCCTCTTCATGTGTTCCCACACAATGGGCATTATCAGCTTCTTTCTCCCTTACAGACAATATTGAGCTATTACATTCTTATAGGTTCCTATGTGAGTACTAGGCTAAATGCCCCGACGGGCCATATAAAACCTATACATTTATCCCATTTATTGCTTAAAATGAAATTATCTCATTGGAGTTTAGATTCACATAACTCTTTCCACAATCTTTATTTATCTATTACTCTAGTGAGAATTACCAGAGCAAAGCACAGATATTTTGGAAGAGAACCATGCTTTGCGATAAAGCATTTAGTAGCTGTCTTTGTCCACTAGTAGTACAGGGTGCAGTCGTGGGTTGAATTTACTATTTACCAAGCATTAATCCAAGTTACGCTTGAATATTGTCAGGGATGAGCTTTGTTTTGTATAGATGGGGAGTCTATTCCAGATGACTGGTACCCCTGTGAGGTATACCTGTCCATACAAACTATTCTGTTAATGTTGGAGAAGGAATTTACTAGATCAAATATAGCATCAGATAGCAAAATATCAGTATTGGCAAAATCAGAGCTGGATGGCACAGTGGTGAAGCAGTTTACATTGTTGTCTCACAGCAAGAGGTTCTCCAGTTTGATTCTCAGCTGGGGTGCCTTCTGTGTGGAGTCTGCACCTCCTTCCTGCATTCTTGTGGGCTTCCTCCGGGTGGTCTGGTTTTCTTCCACATTACAGAGACATGTCTGGAGCATTTCTCTCTAGGCCTCCACTAAAAAGTGGCTTGTTCCAAGTTGGACTTTCCCAGTAAATAAATGTTACAATTAAAAAACAAACAAACAAAAAAAAAACATCACTGATGTCAGCAAAAGTGATGATGGATGAAATTGAGACTGAACAACATTAAGTAAGATTGTCATTTATGACAGGGCCATGGGAATTTGCACCCTAAAGACTGCTCCTTCTGTGTTGGGATCATGGGTACTGAAGGGGCTAGCAGCAAAAAAAATAGTATCAGCAGAATGATCTGGAGCAGATGTGGTAGTGGAGCTTTAAGCTTTAATAATGGATTCAGACAGTTTCTCATAGTGAATAACATGGTGACTTAGCACCTACAGAAGCCTTAGTGGGACTGGTTTGGAATGTGACCTTTAATCATAAAGACCATAAAAGTAGTAGGTACAGATAATAATACAAAAGGAGCTTTGGTTTGATTCTAAAGAACCAGAAACAGCATTTTTACTCATCTGCTTTGTCATGGAAGAATTCAGTATAATAACTGTCGGAAGCTGAGGGGAAAGAGAAACTTTTTTTAATGAAGACACTTAATGGGTTATATGTAGTAGGGGAATACATTGTAGCTACCTTCTCTGAAGTGAATTGTGGTTTCTTGATTTTATGAGAAGAGCAAGATGCTCACCAGACTTAATGTAAGACACAGAAAATCCCTGTGCAAGCAGGAGTGCTCTAATCTTATCACAATGCTTAGTCATGTTGCTTGATTTAAACTTTAATCTATACAAAATGAATGCCTGGGTATGTTATTGGCTTCACTTAGGAAGATTATTTATTTTCTGTTTAATTTTTGGTCATGAACCTGCTAACCATCAATCCACTCCACAGTTGGACAAAGCACATTCTTTCTCCTGACTGTTGATTCCATTCAGTGCAAGAGCAAAGGAGATCCAGAGGGGGCTATTATTCAGGCACCCATATGATCATAGGATCCTAGAATCATAGGAAGTTACTAGTCTACTGCCCTGAGGCCTATATAAGCCTAGCCATGAGTTTAGTCCATGCATAGACAAATCAGCATCTGATGCCCCTCTCCAGCAGGGACACGTGTGGAATCCCAGGGATGGATTTTCTATTTCCCATCCAGTTATCCAGGTTGCATTTTAAAAGGGGTAAAGAGGTACTCTGCTTGACATAGAGAGGGAGTCTATTCTATAGATGGGGGAGTCTCTGGGACACAAATCTGTCTCACCAACAAGTCCTATTGATGTTACAGACTAGGCTGAGGCCACATGTGTGGTTTACTTGAGTTGAGCTTGACTTGCGGATATGCAGCAGTCCCATCAAGGTGGGGTCCAAGATCACCTTGTATGCCAGACAGAGGTCACCTCTGAGGAGTCTGTATGAAACAGAGTAGAGGGATAGGGCTTCTAGCCTATCTGTGTATGGTAGATGTTTGAGGCCCTGGATTCTCTTGGTTAGGAACCTCTATGGTGTCTTCAGCTGCTGCATGTGCTTTGAAAGGTACATGCTGAATGAGGAGTTGTACTCAATAATGGGCCTTATAAGGGAAGAATACAGGAATGTTATGACCTCCTTGTCCCTGGATGAGATACCCTTACTTTTGAGGTTGGCCATGTAGAAAGCTTTCCATACAATGGAAGCAACATGGTGGTCAAAAGTCAGGTTGCTGTCAATCTGGGTGCCCAAAGCCCTCACGACTGACTGCATGCTTAGGACATTGTTATTAATGTGATAATTTGTGGGAAAATCACTCTTCCCTAAGGGGGATGATGATGCATTTTTTGTTTTCAGTTTGAGGCCATGTTTCTGGCATCAGTCATTTGTTTGGGTGAGACCCTCTTGGAGGATGTCCACGTCACTAGGGAATTGATGACAGCTCCCAGCTTGCAGACATCTGCAAACTTGGTCAGCCATAGCCCACTGGTTTTGGCTTGCACCTCAGAAAAGTATATCCCAAATAACAGAAACCCCAAGACCAAACTCAGGGGTACGCAACTTGATACTGGTCTACTGCTTGAGGTAGCTTCTCCTATTTTGACTAGGTGGGTTCTATCAGTGATCCAGTTAGTTACCCATCTGGTAACATATGGATTGATGCCTAGTTGAGAGAATTTATCTATTATGCCTGGGTGGGGAATAGTGTTGAAGGCTTTGGCTAGGTCAAGGTAGGTGCTGTGCACTGTCTTTCCCTTATCCGTGGCTTTGGTGACTGTCTCATAAAATTTGACCAAATTTAACATACATGACCTCCCACTGATGAAGCCAAACTGTGTGGGATCGAGTATTTGGAGGTTGCCAATGTCCTTGTTAATGAGGTCCGTGATAATCCGTTCTATGGCCCTGCAGATCAGGCTATTTAGGCTGATGGGTCTATAATTTCCCGGATCGGTGGACACTCCAACTTTGTGTAAAGGGATGACAGTGGCTGCCCTTCACTCAGCTGGGACAAAGCCGTTACTCAGGCTTTGGTTGAATAGGGCACCTAATGGTACTGCAAGTTCCTGCCTGAGTTCATGTAGGATGCAGCCTGGGATGTTATCGAGTCCCATGGAGGCTGTATGTTTTGTCTTTGAGAGAACAGTGATGACCTGATCCCTAGATATAAGGGGAAGGTGGCAAGTACTGGGAATGTCCTGATTTACTGATGGATGGGGGACAAAGGGGTGAAATGTTCGCTAAATCTGTCAGCCAGTAAGTTTGATATATCTATGGTATTTGTATATGTGGTGTCCTTGACCACCATTTCTGAACAGAACATATGAAGGGGCTTTTGAACCTTGCCAGTATCCTGGAAATTAAAGCTTTTTTTTTCCAGTGGCTTGATCCCTACCATTGGTTAGGGGAGGTGAAATCAGTATCACTACAGAGGCCCGCACTGCCCTCCCTATACAAGTGCATGCTTCTACATACACATGCAAAAGATTACCACCAGTGTTGGCTTGGTGGGCCTAATGCCTACCCTAAGGCTTTGTATTTACATCTCCTCCTCTCCTGCAAGTGATTGCAACAGTATATATTCTGCTCTGCCACACAATCCCTCTAGGATGGACCCACTCATCTTCCCTGCCAACTCTGTCAGATGTTCAAGCTGCTATTTAAACCCAGAAGAATAGTAAGGGCTGGATGAAGGCGACCACTGCCCAGGGCACAAGGTGTTAATGAGCATGATCTGGACAGAAATACTAAATGCAGTTTAGCCTCCAGTGCTGCTACAGTTTAAAAGTGAAGAATTATTTTTATGTTTTTTCTTCTGAGGGGGGGAGCAAGTGATGTATGAATCTTTTTTTGACTCTTCACTTAAAGAGTTGAGGTGGTAGGTGCCACATCAGGAACCAGTTTGGAGTAGGGACATTAAACAAAGAGTTTGCCTATTTCTGGGTGGAAGACATTAAATATGGATACACATCCTAAATAAAATCAGTAATGTTGTGATAATGTCTGCCTATGTCAATGCAGCAAAAACTTATAATTACTTTTTTGTCAAGAAAAGGATGGAAATATAATCTCCCATGAACACAGCTAATCAAACATTACATAGAAAAGACATATATATTGTTACTTGTGCTCACACACCACTATGAAAATTTCTTGCCAAAATAGTAAAAAAAAAATTGAGAAAATCAGGCTGGAGCAAATTTTCCCAGTACCAGTCTTGAAGAGGAGCAAAGAACAGCTGGAGGGTATGGCATGCAAAATGCATGATGGGATGGAAGAAGCTTTGTAGCAGCTTGGGAAAGTTTGGACTACCAAGTGACCCTAATGTCTCTGGCACTGATAGTGGACATCTTCTTACTCACACAAGCAGATATAGATATCAATCTCTCTCTCTCTTTCTCTCTGCCTATCTATTTGTCTACATATATAAGTGTCACTCATTTTACTTGAAACTCAAAATATTGAAAACTCAGAATATTGAAAAGTGTAATTTCCCCTTACCCACTGCAGTTGGCATATATATATATATATATATATATATATATATATATATATATATATATATATATATATAAAGATCGACAGACCATTTGATCAACATTCATTTGGTCGACAGCTCATTTGATCGACAACCAGTATTCAAGGCACTTAACAGAGATTTGCCCCCCTCCCCAATGTTGTGCGACCCTGGAGTTGGTATATATAGTTAGAAAAAAATCAAGCCGTAGCTCTACAGCTGTAACAGAATCACTTTCATAATGCTTTAAGTAGAATAAATCAAAACTTTCGGTCCAGTTAGAAAGACCAAATTCCACCAGATGTGGAAATGTAACATTCAAAGACCATTCGGTCCTATTTTATTAAAAGTTAAAAGCTCAAAAGCTCAAAAGCTCAAAATGAGCATAAATAAAATTCAGAAATTCAGAGTTCAGAAATTCGTGGCTTGTGTCCGATTCAAAGATGGAAATCTTGATGTAAATAAAAACTTCCTTAGCAGATATTTACCACAATGGCACATGGGGTCACAAGCCACAAAGTTTTCAACTGCTGCGGATCTTCCCAGTAAAAAATAATAATAAATCAGTTGCTGAAGCTACAAATATTGTAAATAAAGCTTCCACGCTGTTAAGGGCTGAGTACAGCTCGAATGCCTTGCAATACGTAAATATGAAACGTTCTTGTAGGTGATATTAGCTGGTTCAACTGCCTTTGAAGTCCCAAAATAACTCGATAAGCGCTTTCGGTAAAACCTTCTTCAGATCATATCAAACAGGGACTCAGTCTTTTCCTTTTGACAAAGATTTCAGCCAATAAACTTCCAAATACCAGATGGCGCCTTTTTTCAAAAAAAGTTACAACCAATGACTTTACTGATGGTGCAACACGCCTTCTCTTTGCGTAATACTAGGTCTCCTAGTATTTAAAATAGGCTTTAAAGGTATAACAGCATTCAAGCCTGGAGGGCAGTCCACTCGTAAATTAATAATCCACCTTGTTTCACATAACTCAGTATTATTAGTAATGTCTCCTCGCTTGATCTTACTCTGAATCTGATCAATAGCTTTAAAATTAAAACTATGGTTCGGTAAGTTCTTAATGTGAACTGCTAATGCATTATGTATGTCTGCCTTGCGTATATCATTCAAATGTTGCAATATCCTTTTTTTAAAAATCTGGTTCGTTTTTCCAATGTAAAATGAAGTGCAATTTCTACAAGTTGCCAAGTAAACTATACTCTTGGTAGTACAGGTCACTTTGCATTCAAAAATATATTCACGATCTGTATTTGGATGCCTAAAAACATTACTTTTATCTATATGTCCACAAGCCATACAGTTGCCACATGGAAAAGTCCCTTTTCTTCCTGTTGGAACTGGTTTTCCAAAACCATCCTTGGTACATAAAAGCCTCTTGATATTCTTTCTGTTTTTGTAACCATAACATGGTGTTTCACCCACTATTTTGCAAAGATTAGAATCTTGAGTTAAAATCGGCCAAAATTTTGAGATGATCTCCTTAACTTGTTTATTATCTGTGCTAAATGTTAGCATTAATCTTGCAGGTTGTACATTCATATTCGTGTCTTGTTCATTAGACATTGCAGAATTACTGCAGGAGTTTCTGACTAAGGCATCATTCATTTCTTTATTCTGAAAATTGCTTAATGTTCGAGCAGTGTCTTGTTCTGAATATCCACATCTTAAAAGACGCTCCTTCAAATCCATAGTTTCCTGTTGGATAACCTCCTTCCTTGAGCATCTTTTAGTAATTCTCGAGATTTCATTTTTCATTATATTTTTGGTAACATGTCTTGGATGCATGCTGTTCCTATGGAGGTAATGATTCCTCCAAGTTGTCTTCCTGAACAAGGATGTCTCTAAATCACCTGCATCTTTCCGGTTGATGCAGACATCAAGAAAACTAATTTGATGTCGTGAATGTTCACTTGTCAGTTTCAAAAATGAAGTAGTTCTGTTTAGATATTGCAAAAATTCTTCAAACTGGATCTCATTACCTTCCCACAATAAAAAGAGATCATCTACGAAACGGCCAAAAAATGTGACGCAGTGAAACCATGGATTTGTGGGGCTAAGAATATGTTGTCTCTCCCAATCTGATAAAACGATGTTAGCATAACTATTTGTGCAGGGGATGCCCATGGCTACCCCCCATTGCTGCCAGTAAATGTCTTGACCATAGGTGAAAAAATTGGTTTCAAGTACCATTTCTAATAAGGAGCAAATTAAATTTGCATTTTTATAATTATTACTTGCTCCAATAACTTTTCTGACAGTTTCCAACCCATATGTATTTGGAATAGAGGTAAATAGACTTGTGACATCCATTGTTGTCAACAACAGATTGCTCTTGTCATTAATTGTCTGCATAACTGTGTTCAATTTCTTTAAAAAGTCATCAGAGTCCCGTAGTACAGTAGGTATATTAGCAAACAAGGTTTTCAGTTCTTTTTCAACAGAGTGACATAGTTTCTGTTATCCAGCCTTGGCCAGCTACTATCGGGCGAAATGGTGGATTCCTAATGCTCTTGTGTATTTTCAGTAGCCCACTGATAGAAGGGATGGTAGGATGATCAATTATGAAAAAGTCATACTGCTCAGTATCTATGCTACCTTCCAGTAGCATATAATACAGTTGATCTTGAACTTTCTTAATATGCAAATCAAGTTTCTGCAAACTGAGTAGCATGTATGTTGCATGACCTCCTAACATAGTTTCCATTCCAGTCCTATATTTTTCCGAAGTAAGTATTACAATACTTCCACCCTTGTCAGCTGGTTTCAGCACTATATCATCATTGTGTTGTAAATCAAGAATAGCCTTTCTTTCTTGTGGGGAAACATTATGGAAATGCTTAGTGTCTTTGCCTCTTCTTATCTTTTCCACTTCATCACTACACATCTGAACAAATAAGTTGAGTGCTGGATGATTAGTCAGAACAAATGCACTAGGTTTCTTAAGTGCCCTGCGAGCTTGCTTCACATTTCCAAAAATATTTTTCAGAGATACATTACGTGCAAAACATTTTAAATAAGTAATCTCCATTTTTTTAAATCTAACACAAATTTACTGAGATCTGATTTAAAAGATGGTATGAAACTCAGACCTTTTTCTAAAACACTCAATTCTTCTTTGCTCAAAATATGTCTTGATAGGTTCACTACCAAGGAGTTTTCATCTAATTCATAGTCTTTTTCCTTTTCCTGTCTTGGCTCATGGTCTGTGGATTTCTGTAATTCTTCTGCTTCAGGAAAACCGGTAAATGCTGTGTAAGTGAAATATGAACCACACCAATTCAGCATTTTGGTACGTCAAGATTCTCTAATGTTTATATATATATATATATATATATATATATATATATATATATATATATCTATATATATATATATATATATATATATATATATATATATATATATATATAAAATATCTATCTATATATATATATATATATATATATATATATATATATATAGATAGATATATGGATCTCCTTTATAGAATTGAAAAACCACCTACTCAAACTCTGTAATGTTGAGACCACTTTAATGAAATGGCATATTATGGAATACCTGGAACATCATACACGTCACTTTGGGAAACTAACCACTGGGCCACCATGGTGAACTTTGGTCTTTTCTCCACTACAGTGCGATCTTGGAATTGGTATATTTAGTTAGGGGGGTGAGGGGAGTGTGGGTTTGATTTTCTTCAGTTTGTTTTTTCACCATGTGTAAACTGCTTTTGAAGGGGATTAATATTTATTCCTTGTTGATTTAACAACAGCTCACAGATTACAATCACTGGCAAACTTCTTTAAGCAGAGATCTTTGTTGGCAATTTTAAGGTCAGAAAAATAAATGCTGAATAGGATTAAGTCCATCACCGAACCCTGGGGGATGCCTCTAGTCATCATTTCCCTGAATGAGGTGTCACTGCATTTTACAATGTAGGTTCTCTCCTTGAACCAGTTTGCTATCCATCTTATGACACTGGGATCAATATTTAAGGCCATTAGCTTATTTAAAATGTCATCATTTGGTAAGATGTTGAAAGTCCTGGCCAGATTCAAGCAAGAGGCATGGACAGTGTGACTACTGTCCAATGCCGCAGTGACCTTCCAAAGAAGCTTACAAGATCAATCAAGCATGACCTGCCCTTAACAAAACCAAACTGCTCTGCATTAAGCCTGATCAAATTTTTAATGTCATGGTTAATGAGGTCATTGATGTTTTTAATGTCCTGGTTAATGAAGTCAGTGAGGTTTTTAATGTCCTGGTTAATGAGGTCATTGATGTTTTTATTGCCCTGGTTAATGAGGTCAGTGATGTTTTTTTTTATACATGCTTAAACATTGCTGATTTTAAGAAAGAAAGCATGACTTGTTAATTTGTTAATTGATGGGGTAATGTGTGGTTAAACTTGATTGTTGAATCTTGTACAGGGGAGGGGTGTGTGTATGTTATTTAAACAGGAGGGTTTAAGTATGTAGTTTGTCTGAAGACGTACGGTTATTTGACAGGACAAAAAGTGCTTTATGTTAACTTTTTGTGTTTATTAAACAGTCAAGTGTTTTCAGTATCTCTCATTGGCTTTTTCTTTTGTTTTTAGTTGTTTTGTCAGTTTCTTTTGAGTTTGTAGTTGCACTTAATGGTAGATGGGGACCTGAGGGTTTTTGATATGTCAGCAATTCTGACTACCAAGAGGCACCTAACTGTAGTCCTGTCCTTGATCAGACTAGTGAGCCTGGAGTCTGTGTGTCTAATAATGGAGTTAACAATTATTAAGATTATTTGAGAAGATGATTTATTCTTGTCAGACATTTTTGTGGTATGCTGTAGGTAACGTGAGGATAAAGGATTGTGAATAGTAAGTGTGTTGGGGGTTTCATTGATGCTTACTTTTACAAATTCTTGGAGGCTTTGGTAGTAATTTTTTATGGCATTAACATATGGGTGTTTCTTTTGTATGAGTGTATGTGGGGGCGGGGGAGACAGTATGATGAAATTGATTTAGAGCATTGTACATTCAAATGAACTATATCTTTACACCTCTCACAGACAGAATCCATTAAGGTAAACAAGAGTTCATTTCCCGTGAGCAGGAGGCAGGTCTAAACTAAGTGGTAGAAGGCCCGACATACAAGGATAGGTGGTCTGCTGTCTCTCCATGCTGTCTGGTGTTACTTATATTTACTTTGAAGGGAGAAGGAGGGAGGGAGGGAGATTATACAATCACACTAGATACATACAGAATGACAACATTCAAATGGTAGGAGGTCAATGCAGATCAGTACACTTCAGTGAGAATTAAATGAAACCTGGACTAAACTCAAGCCCATTACCAGCTAGATGAAGGATGAAAGATTTTTTTGAAGTAATTACTTAGGGGAAAACATCACTTGCTCACAGTAACCACAATTCAGCTGCAGTTACAATGGCAGTGTGCACAGTGCAGCTGTTCTCTGGAAAGAAAAAGCAGTAAAAGCAATAAGAGCAATGAAAAACAGCTGTAAATTTTAACAATTAGAAATTGGCTACCAAGAAACAGCAGCAATTAATGTACTCCGACTACATGAACTGCTGGTTACCAATAGTATGGCTTGAAACAAACTAAGTTAAACCAGAGCACACAGTGATTTAAATAGACAAAAAAGCTGGCAAAACAGTTAAACTTTATCAGAATTAGGAAAAAAAACTACTTTAATTGCAGTGAAAAAATGGGAAAAAAAAAAGTTCTTGAGTTATTCCTGCTATACAGCCAATTTTGATTAAGTGTGAGAATGAACCTTGCACCTTACAACTGTAAAATAAACACCTTAATCATTATGCCATCGCTTATCCCATACATAGCAGACTATTTGAACAGAGGCCTTGCATGCCTTGCTTGCACCTTTAAGCTCTGCTGCCCTTTCCAGTTAGGGCAAGACATGTAAGCCCCAGAGTGAATTTTAGGATACCCACCAAATTGCCTTATCTTTGTTTGGAGTTCAATAGGAAATTACACTGTTTAAATTGCTAGATGATTATCTTCTGGAGCAAGAAGAGAAGTTAGGTAACAAACGTATCCATCAAGTTAGTTTTATTTATCTGCTGATGCAGATTGAGATCTCTTATTCTAGCATCTGCAACATAATTTACTTTTTAAGAAAAAAAGAGATCAGGCAGGATCTATACAAAGATATGACACATGAGAACAGGAAACAAGGCACAGGTCTCCCCTCAAGTGCCTATATGGACTGAAGTACAGGGACAGACATTTCAGCCTCCCCGATAGCTAAAAATGTTTATCTTTATGAACCTCTGAGATTTTTTTCAAGATTCATTTATTTATTTGTTTATTTATTTTTTTTATATGTCTTATGAGATACATGCCAAAGGAAGTACTATATTCTGTAATTGGTCTAACCAGTGTCATCATCATCAGCAACCAGCTTTTTCCCATTTTTTATACAGGGTCAGAATGTAGTGTCAAGTGTCAGTAACTCTCAGTTTAATGCCACTCTCCTATCTTCTTTGACAGTCATACCTGGCTGCCACAGGTCTTCTCTCACACACTCTGTCCAACCCTGTGTTGGATGCCCTTGTTTCCTCTTCCCTTCTTCCTGTCTTTCTCAAATCTTCTTAATCAGATTGTCTGCTGTTTTTCTGCTCTGATGTCCTCATTCCTTCATCTATCCCACAGTCTGCATACTACCACCCATCTCAGGCACTTCATCAACATTACCTCAATTGCTCCGCCTTTACTGCCCAGGTTTCTGAACCATATAGTAGTACTAGTCGCATCACTGTTTTGTACACCTTGCTTTTCACCTTATTTGGCATTCTTCTCTCATACACAACCCCTGACACTCAGTGCCAATTGTCTTCAACCCTTTCATTTCTAGCTTTGACTTTAGAGTATAGGAGAACAATAACTTCCTTGGATTTAGAAGAGATACATTTGGTGATTAATTTTGAGGAATGGAATAATTTTCCAGCTACGGCTGTGACATGATCAGAGGAAAGGATGTAATCAATCCATGTTCCCTAGTACCTGATCACTGTCTCACTAGATAATGGCCTTATAATAGATAAAAGGAATTTACTGTTTATCTGCAAAGATGATATTGAAATTTTTGCATTTATTCTGAGCCTTTTTTCAGTGCATCAGGAGTTTACATTTATGACTTATTGCTAGGCATATAGTCCACGAGACAACTAAAGAGCTTAGCTCAAGTTTCCCATTTACCCAAAGCACTGTCTGGTTAACTGACTTGTTCAAGATCCCACAGTAGGCAAATTAATGATGAGAGACTCGCTGCTCTGTGTTAACTTACAGATAAGTAATAAACTAGTTCTTATCTGGGAGCCAAACCGAGAACTAAGCACACTTGAGGTTAACATCCTAAAACTCCATCAAGCCAACACACTGGTTGACTTGTGTAAATTCCTTTTAAAGAGTATTCATATTTATTCTTTGTTGCTTTAACAACAGCTCACAGATTACAATCACTAGCAAACTCTTTGTTGACAGTTTTGAGATCAGAAAAATAAATGCTGAATAGGAGTAAGTCCATCACCGGACCCTGGGGGATGCCTCTAGTCATCATTTCCCTGAACGAGGTCACTGCATTTTACAATGTATTTTCTCTCCTTCAAACAGTTTGCTATCCATCTTATGACACTGGGATCAATATTTAAGGCCATTAGCTTATTTAAAATTTCATCATTTGGTAAGGTGTTGAAAGTCCTGGCCACATTCAAGCAAGAGGAATGGACAGTGTGACTACTGTCCACTGTCGCAGTGACCTTTCCGAAGAAGCTTACAAGATCAATCAAGCATGACCTACCCTTAACAAAACCAACCTGCTCTGCATCGAGCTTGATCAAATTTTTAATGCCATGGTTAATGAGGTGAGTGATGTTTCTTAATATCATGGTTAATGAGGTCAGTGATGTTTTTAATGTCCTGGTTAATGAAGTCAGTGATGTTTTTAATGTCATGGTTAATGAGGTCAGTGATGTTTTTATGGTCCTGGTTAATGAGGTCAGTGATGTTTTTAATGTCCTGGTTAATGAGGTCAGTTATGTTTTTAATGTTATGGTTAATGAGGTCAGTGATGTTTTTAATGTCATGGATAATGAGGTCAGTGATGTTATTAATGCCCTGGTTAATTAGGTCATTGATGTTTTTAATGTCCTGGTTAATGAAGTCAGTGATGTTTTTAATGTCCTGGTAAATGAGGTAAGTGATGATTTTAATGTCATGGTTAATGAGGTCAGTGATGTTTTTAATGTCTTGGTTAATGAGGTCATTGATGTTTTTAATGTCCTGGTTAATGAGGTAGGTAATGTTATCAATGTCCTGGTTAATAATGTCAGTGATGTTTTTAATGTCCTTGTTAGTGAGGTCAGTGATGTTATTAATGTCATGGTTAATGAGGTCAGTGATGTTTTTTAATGTCATGGTTAATGAGGTCAGTAATGTTATTAATGTCCTGGTTAAATAGGTTCTTGAAGTTTTTAATGTCCTGGTTAATGAAGTCATTGATGCTTTTAATGTCCTGGTTAATGAGGTCATTGATGTTTCTAATGTCATGGTTAATGAAGTCAGTGATGTTTTAATGTCATGGTTAATGAGGTCAGTGATGTTATTAATGCTCTGGTTAATGAGGTCAGTGATATTTTTAATGTCATGGTTAATGAGGTAAGTGATGTTATTAATGCCCTGGTTAATGAGGTCAGTGATGTTTTTAATGTCCTGGTTAATGAGGTTCTTGATGTTTTTAATGTACTGGTTAATGAGGTCAGTGATGTTTTTAATGTCCTGGTTAATGAGGTCAGTGATGTTATTAATGTTCTGGTTAATGAGGCTATTGATGTTTTTAATGTCTTGGTTAAGTCACTGACCTCATTAACCATGACCTTATCTCACCCCTTCCTCCCCCATTTTTACCAAATTATCAAAAAGAAATCTGTCAAAACTAGAAAACTCCTATCACAACATAGCCAGATTTGCCACAGGAAACCCTTACAGAACCCACCACTGTATTAATCTAAAACAACTAGGCTGGCTGGAATATCAACAGCAACTAAAAACTAACCAGCTTAGCATAGCCCATCAAATTCTTTATCAACCTGACAAAACCCCTATACTATCAAGCCTGATTCACCCATACCACAACCTAAAGTCCCTGAGATCTGCACACAAACTTTTTATAGACAGTGACAAGTCAAACAACAAGGCCGGAGACTCTCTTTTCTCAAACACTGTTGGAAAATATTGGAACCTGCTTCCCTCTGAACTCTCATCTATTCCCTCAAAATCTCTCTTTAAAAAGAAACTCAAGCTTTACCTCAAAACACAATGGCTGTGCCCCTGTACCAATCCTGACTAACATTACTTCCTGTTCATCTGACTTACTTCACCCCTGACTAAGTTCACTTTCCTTTCATCTATTTTCCATTATCCCTCTCTATGTACATGTTTATTGCATACTTCTTGTTGTCATGTTCTACAATACTTTCTTCACTCCATTACTTTTTATACCACTTGATTATTATTATGTTATTATATTTGAATGTAGTTCTTAATAGTTTCTTTTTACTTAGCATCAGTAAAGTTTTATAAGCGGAGCTTATCTCCCCGGGCCTCTACTGAAAATGGACATATATCCAGCTAGACTAGCCCGGTCAACAAATGTAAAATAAATAAATAAATAAATAAAATAAAATAAATAATGAGGTCAGTGATGTTATTAATGTCCTGGTTAATGAGGTCAGTGATGTTTTTATGTCATGGTTAATGAGGTCAATGATGTTTTTAATGTCCTGGTTAATGAGGTCAGTGATGGTTTTAATGTCCTGGTTAATTAGGTCAGTGATTTTTTTTAATGTCCTGGTTAATGAGGTTCTTGATGTTTTTAATGTCATGGTTAGTGAGGTCAGTGATGGTTTTTAATGTCCTGGTTAATGAGGTCAGTGATGTTTTTAATGTCATGGTTAATGAGGTCATTGATGTTTTTAATATCCTGGTTAATGAGGTCAGTAATGTTTTTAATGTCCTGGTTAATGAGGTCATTGATGTTTATAATGTCATGGTTAATGAGGTCAGTGATGTTTTAATGTCATGGGTAATGAGGTCAGTGATGTTATTAATGCTCTGGTTAATGAGGTCAGTGATGTTTTTAATGTCATGGTTAATGAGGTCAGTGATGTTATTAATGCCCTGGTTAATGAGGTCAGTGATGTTTTTAGTATTCTGGTTAATGAGGTCAGTGATATTTTTAATGTCCTGGTTAATTAGGTCATTGATGTTTTAATGTCATGGTTAATGAGGTCAGTGATGTTTTTAGTATTCTGGTTAATGGGGTCAGTGATGTTTTTAATGTCATGGATAATGAGGTCAGTGATGTTATTAATGCCCTTGTTAATGAGGTCATTGATGTTTTTAATGTCCTGGTTAAAGAAGTCAGTGATGTTTTTAATGTCCTGGTTGATGAGGTAAGTGATGTTTTTAATGTAATGGTTAATGAGGTCAGTGATGTTATTAATGTCCTGGTTAATGAGGTCAGTGATGTTTTTAATGTCATGGTTAATGAAGTCAGTGATGTTTTTAATGTCTTGGTTAATGAGGTCATTGATGTTTTTAATGTCCTGGTTAATGAGATCAGTGATGTTATCAATGTCCTGGTTAATAATGTCAGTGATGTTTTTAATGTCCTGGTTAGTAAGGTCAGTGATGTTATTAATGTCATGGTTAATGAGGTCAGTGATGTTTTTTAATGTCATGGTTAATTAGGTCAGTGATGTTATTAATGTCCTGGTTAAATAGGTTCTTAATGTTTTTAATGTCCTGGTTAATGAAGTCATTGATGTTTTTAATGTCCTGGTTAATGAGGTCATTGATGTTTTTAATGTCCTGGTTAATGAGGTCATTGATGTTTTTAATGTCATGGTTAATGAGGTCAGTGATGTTTTAATGTCATGGTTAATGAGGTCAGTGATGTTATTAATGCTCTAGTTAATGAGGTCAGTGATGTTTTTAATGTTATGGTTAATGAGGTCAGTGATGTTATTAATGCCCTGGTTAATGAGGTCAGTTATGTTTTTAATGTCCTGGTTAATGAGGTTCTTGATGTTTTTAATGTCCTGGTTAATGAGGTCAGTGGTGTTTTTTAATGTCCTGGTTAATGAGGTCAGTGATGTTATTAATGTCCTGGTTAATGAGGTTATTGATGTTTTTAATGTCTTGGTTAATGAGGTCAGTGATGTTATTAATGTCCTGGTTAATGAGATCAATGATGTTTTTTATGTCATGGTTAATGAGGTCAATGATGATTTTAATGTCCTGGTTAATGAGGTCGGTGATGGTTTTAATGTCCTTGTTAATGAGGTCAGTGATTTTTTTAATGTCCTGGTTAATGAGGTTCTTGATGTTTTTAATGTCATGGTTAATGAGGTCAGTGACTGTTTTTAATGTTCTGCTTAATGAGGTCAGTGATGTTTTTCATGTCATGGTTAATGAGGTCATTGATGTTTTTAATGTCCTGGTTAATGAGGTCAGTAATGTTTTCAATGTCCTGGTTAATGAGGTCATTGATGTTTTTAATGTCATGGTTAATGAGGTCAGTGAGGTTTTAATGTCATGGTTAATGAGGTCAGTGATGTTATTAATGCCCTGGTTAATTAGGTCAGTGATGTTTTTAGTATTCTGGTTATTGAGGTCAGTGATATTTTTAATGTCCTGGTTAATGAGGTCATTGATGTTTTAATGTCATGGTTAATGAGGTCAGTGTTTTTAGTATTCTGGTTAATGGGGTCAGTGATGTTTTTAATGTCCTGGTTAATGAGGTCAGCGATGTTTTTTAATGTCCTGGTTAATGAGATCAGTGATGTTTTTTAATGTCATGGATAATGCGGTCAGTGATGTTTTTAATGCCATGGTTAATGAGGTCATTGATGTTTTTAATGTCCTGGTTAATGAGGTCTGTGATGTTTTTAATGTCCTGGTTAATGAAGTCAGTGATGTTTTTTAATGTCATGGTTAATGAGGTCAGTGATGTTTTCAATGTCCTGGCTAATGAGGTCAGTGATGTTTTTTAATGTCATGGTTAATGAGGTCATTGATGTTTTTAATGCCCTGGTTAATGAGGTCAGTGATGCTTTTAATGTCCTGGTTAATGAGGTCAGTGATGTTTTTAATGTCCTGGTTAATGAGGTCAGTGATGTTATTAATGTCATGGTTAATGAGGTGAGTGATGTTTTTTTGGTCCTGGTTAGTGAGGTCAGTGATATTTTTAATGTCCTGGTTAATGAGGTCAGTGATGTTTTCAATGTCATGGTTAATGAGGTCAGTGATGTTTTTAATGTCTTGGTTAATGAGGTCATTGATGTTTTTAATGTCCTCGTTAATGAGGTCAGTGATGTTATCAATGTCCTGGTTAATAATGTCAGTGATGCTTTTAATGTCCTGGTTAGTGAGGTCAGTGATGTTATTAATGTCATGGTTAATGAGGTCAGTGATGTTTTTTAATGTCATGGTTATTGAGGTCAGTGATGTTATTAATGTCCTGGTTAAATAGGTTCTTGATGTTTTTAATATCCTGGTTAATGAAGTCACTAATGTTTTTAATGTCCTGGTTAATGAGGTCAGTGATGTTATTAATGCTCTGGTTAATGAAGTCAGTGATGTTTTTAATGTTATGGTTAATGAGGTCAGTGATGTTATTAATGCCCTGGTTAATGAGGTCAGTGATGTTTTTAATGTCCTGGTTAATGAGGTTCTTGATGTTTTTAATGTCCTGGTTAATGAGGTCAGTGATGTTTTTAATGTTCTGGTTAATGAGGTCAGTGATGTTATTAATGTCCTGGTTAATGAGGTTATTGATGTTTTTAATGTCTTGGTTAATGAGGTCAGTGATGTTATTAATGTCATGGTTAATGAGATGAGTGATGTTTTTTTGGTCCTTGTTAGTGAGGTCAGTGATATTTTTAATGACCTGGTTAATGAGGTCAGTGATGTTTTTAATGTCCTGGTTAATGAGGTTAGCAATGCTTTTAATGTCATTGTTAATGATGTCAGTGATGTTTTTAATGTCCTGGTTAATGAGGTCAGTGATGTTTTTAATGTCCTGGTTAATAATGTCAGTGATGTTTTTAATGTCATGGTTAATGAGGTCAGTGATGTTTCCAATGTCTTGGTTAATGAGGTCATTGATGTTTTTAATGTCCTGGTTAATGAGGTCAGTGATGTTTTTAATGTCCTGTTTAGTGAGGTCAGTGATGTTATTAATGCCATGGTTAAATATTTATTTATTTATTTTATATTTGTTGACCAGGCTAGTCTGGCTGGATATATGTCCATTTTCAGCAGAGGCCCAAGGAGAATAGCTCCGCTATATATACTAGTAAATAAACATAAAATAACAGCACAGTAAGAGACAAATATAACAATCTAAAGAAAACAACAAAAAAAAACTATTCCAACGTAGCATAGTGACAGTACAGCAGCAATTTAACAGATAAAAAAATAATGCTAGGATCGTTAATCCCATATTCTGTGCAGAAACAGGAATTGTAAATGACAAAAAATA
The DNA here is from genome assembly GCF_019279795.1 of Protopterus annectens. Classification (NCBI taxonomy): domain Eukaryota; kingdom Metazoa; phylum Chordata; order Ceratodontiformes; family Protopteridae; genus Protopterus; species Protopterus annectens. Next base: position 1,203,953,954 of record NC_056733.1, on the reverse strand, counting down.
ATAACAAACAATAGAGTTTACAATATTTGCAGAATTAACAATTATGATAAACATTTGTGACAAGCAATAGTTTTAAGTACCAGATTTGCACAGCAGGAAGCAACATACAGGTTTAAATAATAGATGAGATGACAGGTTGCAGTAATATATCTAGTGTAAAGAGAAAGTGATATTATAGGAATAGTAATATCCAAGTGGATGCTAGGTAAGCTACAGAGGAGGAGTAGTACTAGTGAGAGAGACAAGTAGAAGAGATGGATGTATAACAACAGTTAATGGAGAAAAACTATAATGAAAGTTGGATGCTGTGGTCAGTCAGGATTTGAGTAAGGGCAAAGCCAGTGTGATTTGAAATAGTTCTTTAATTGTTTCTTGAAAAGTTGTGATGAGCCTAAAGTAGTCATTTCCATAGGAAGTTTATTCCAGTATGAGCCAGCAACATTTGTGAACAAGGAGTCAACAGATTTAGCATAAGATTTGAGAGTAGCTACTAGCAGTTTGTTAGCTGAGTGGAGGGAAGTAAGATTCCTGTAAGGGGTAACAAAGTTGTTAAGTATGGGTGTATTAGTAGGGTAATGGAGAATTTTATGGGTGGTAACTAATTGATGTAGAAGAATAAGATTTTGAAGTTCAAGCCAGCCAAGTTTTTTGAGGTTAACACAATGATGGATACGAAATTGGGAACCTGTGGCATACCTGGCAATGCTGTGGTAGGATATGGCAAGTTTCTGAAGGTTAGAGTTTGATAGTTTGATAAAGGATGGAGAGGCATATAATAATGTAGAGATGAGATGTGTTTGTGCTAGAGACACCCTGGTAGTTGCTGTAAAAAAAGGGCTTAAGTCTATAGAGGGCATCTATCTTTTTATTGACAGCTTTGATGGTTAGGTCAATGTGGGGATCAAAGTTTAGTTGATTATCTATTGTAAAACCTAGAAGTTTAGTGGAACAATCAGGTGTAATGATAGTGCCATTGTCAGAGAGAATAGAAAAGGAGAAGGGGGCAGATTTGAGGGTTGGAGAAAAAAGTAATAATTTGGGTTTTTTTGGGATTAATGAGGAGACAGATATGTTGGAACCAGTTTTCTGCTGCTGTAAAGACTTTTTGGGTGGAAGAATGAAGTTCAGCTGGAGATACAGCAGAACAGATGAGTGTTGAATCATCTGCATACTGAATGCATGAGGATTTTGGGAGTGAAGTAGACAGGTTATTTATAAATATGGAGAAGAGAAGGGGTCCTAAGATGGATCCTTGGGGGACCCCGATAGTGACTGACTGGGAGTTGACAGGATAAATGGCTATCCCAAAGGACTGCTTGTTTCCTGTCTTTCAAATATGAGTTAAACCAGCGCACTGTCAAAGAGTCAAGGGAAAGAGATTTCAAAGTGTCTAGCAGAAGGTGATGGTTCACCATATCAAAGGCTTTAGAGAGGTCGAGAAATAAAGCAGAGGAGAATAGGTTATTATTGTGATTTTTGTTGATAGAGTCTGTGAAGGAGAGAAGAGCAGTGGAAGTGCTATGGAAAGGTCTAAAACCATGTTGGGAGTCTGCCAGTAGGTTATTATGTAGAAGATGATTTAATAGTTGGTGTAAACAACGTTCCATAATTTTAGATAGTGGTGATAGTAAGGCTGTAGGACGGAAATTAGAAAGTTCATTAGTGTTTCCTCCTTTATGCAGTGGAATGATATGGGAGACTTTCCAGGGGGAAGGAATAGTAGATTTGGTTATTGTTCTGTTAATTAAGATGGAGACTGGGTATGCTAGTACTTCTGCTGCTAGCTGCAGATATTCAGCTGGTAGTTGGTCGGCTGAAGGAGCACATGGTTTAAGTTTTGAAAGTAGCTTACAAATATAGGTTGTGGAGACTGTACTAAATTTTAGAGTGGGGGTGTTGTTATGAGGAGAGGTATTTTGAAGGGATGTGGGGGGAACCATGGTACTTGCTAGAGAGGTGACTGTTTCAGAAAAGAAGTTGTTGAATGTATTGGCTATTATGTTAGGTGGGGTCTGAACTAAGTTAGCTGGAGTAGGTGTTTTGGAATTCCCTGGATGGAGCAGTTTATTGATTCCTGACCAGAATTATTTGGGGTTGTGATTTTGATTTTCTTGATATTGAAGGTAATAATTTTTTTTATCAAGAAGGGGAAGTTTTTTTCTAGTATTTCTAAGGTGTTTGACGTTTTGATGGTCAGTTGGGTTTTTAGTAGTTCTCCATTTTGTCCATAGTTTGTTCCTTAATAGCATTGTTTGCTTGGATTCTCTAGAAAGCCAAGGAGCAGCTTTGGATCCTATTCTAATTAAGCGAGAGGGGGTGTGACGCTCAAGAATTTGGAGGAATGTGTTGTTGAAAAGGGTAACTGCCTTATCAAGTGGGAGGTGTTTTAGAGCTGACCAGTTACATCCTTTGAGTTCATCAAGGAAGTTTTGAATGATGAAGTTTGTTTTGTTACGTATAGTACAATAGCTAGCCTGTTTGTGATTATTATTTTTTTGTTTAGTGATATAGGTGAGAAAATGGTCACTGATAGTGTCAGGGAGTATTCCAGTTTTATATGAGAGGGGATTATTGTTGACCAATATCCAGTCCAAGATGGCCTGTTTATTGGTGGATTTGTGAACCCTAGTTGGGGAGTTTATGGTTTGTTGAAAAGTAAAGAGGTTTAGGTGATAGTTGGGTTTGGGGGATATGCAGGAGTTCCAATCAATATTGAAGTCCCCTAGGATTATGGTTTCCTGAGGAAAGGTAGTGTAGAGCCAGCTAAGTATGTTTTCAAGTGTATTTAAGTTATTGCCAGGAGGGATATAGAAACATATTATGTATATGGCTTTGTTTTTATTTACTTGGAATTTGCTACAAAGTATTTCAGCATTGGTAGGGGAAGGAGGCAGGGAGTCAATTGAGGCCACCTGCAGTTCAGATTTATAAAGTAAAGCAACTCCCCCACCCTTTTTGTTTAGACAATCCTGCCTTAAAATGCCGTATCCAGGAGGAATAATTTCATTGTCCTTGTTACCTGTTTTAAGCCAGGTTTCAGTAAGACACAGGATATCACATGAGTAGAGGTCAATTAAGGCATGGAACTGCGTGATTTTATTGTTAATGCTACGAATAATTAAGTGTGCTATTGAAAGGGAGTTAGAAGAGAAAGGTGACCTTAGATTGTTAGTAGTTTGGTCTGAGAGGGTGTGGGATAGGTCAGCGATGTTTTTTAATGTCATGGTTAATGAGGGCAGTAATGTTATTAATGTCCTGGTTAATGAGGTTCGTGATGTTTTTAATGTCCAGGTTAATGAGGTCAGTGATGTTTTTAATGTCCTGGTTAATGAGGTCAGTGATGTTTTTTAATGTCATGGTTAATAAGGTCATTGATGTTTTTAATATCCTAGCTAATGAGGTCAGTGATGTTTTTAATGTCCTGGTTAATGAGGTCAGTGATGCTTTTAATGTCCTGGTTAATGAAGTCAATGATGTTTTTAATGTCAAGGTTAATGAGGTCAGTGATGTTTCCAATGTCCTGGTTAATGAGGTCATTGATGTTTTTAATGTCCTGGTTAATGAGGTCAGTGATGTTTTAATGTCCTGGTTAATGATGTTCTTGATGTTTTTAATGTCCTGGTTAATGAGGTCAGTGATGTTTTTCATGTCCTGGCTAATGAGGTCAGTAGTGTTTTTAATCTCATGGTTAATGAGGTCAATGATGTTTTTAACGTCATGGTTAATGAGGTCAGTGATGTTTTTAATGTCACGGTTAATGAGGTCAGTGATGTTTTTATTATTCTGGTAATGAGGTCAGTGATGTTGTTAATGTCCTGGCTAATGAGGTCAGTAATGTTTTTAATGTCCTGGTTAATGAGGTCAGTGATGTTTTTAATATCTTGGTTAATGAGGTCAGTGATGTTATTAATGTCCTGGTTATTGAGGTCAGTGATGTTTTTAATGTCCTGGTTAATGAGGTCAGTGATGTTTTTAATGTCCTGGGTAATGAGGTCAGTGATGGTTTTAATGTCCTGGTTAATGAGGTCAGTGATGTTTTTAATGTCCTGGTTAATGAGGTAATTGACTTTTTTAATGTCATGGTTAATGAGGTCAGTTATGTTTTTAATGTCATGGTTGATGAGGACAGTGATGTACTCTATGGATTTAAAGATGAGACCCAGAAGGCTGATGCATCTGTATATTCCAAGTACAGCGAGGGCCCCTCCCTTATACTTGAGTATAACCCCCATAGTGCACCAGGATTCAAGTACATAACCTGTAGCTAGGCATAGGCTGAACAACATAAAGAGAGGCTCAGAAGGACTTTGCTTGACACTTTTTCTTAGACAGACAGGAATACTGTCAGTACCAATGGAAGAGATGTTTTTTGGTCTTAGAAAATGCTTTAAAGAGATGATCCTTTGAGTTTGTAGGGGTTTTAGTGACACACGGATGCTTTAGCCAGTATGTTAGCAAAGTATTTTGGATTAGAGTAGGTAACACCACTATTCAGAAGTTCAGAGCAATGATGTGAATTATTTCTTAGTTTTCTAATGAAGGACCTGTAATTCTCTTTAGTTTTAAAGGCTAGCCGAAATTTATTGGATGTTTTGCTGGTCCTAATATCTGCCTTCAGTTTCTTGTGTATCTTCGTTGTGTTGTGAGGTTCTGGCCTTACAAGGCAATTTAGGCAATTCACTGGAGAATAATAATTCATTTATCAATAATACACATGTGGGGAAACTAGGCAATCAATAACCCATCTCCCCGATTAATCATTTTCCAAGATTTTTGTACACTTTCAGAATAATTAATATTAAACATTTGTATAATATAAAATTGTCTTTACCAATCAGGAATAAACACTATAGCATTTTTTTCTTAGTATTAGGAATCATACAATAGATCATACATTAATTATACAAAGTATTAATAACTTGTTAACAGGAAGAATCTCATAAGAATATATCTAAAACTTGCTAAATTAATGTTAGATATGTATTACAGAAATCTTTGTCAGCACTCTGAAAAATACTCTATTGTTCTATTCATTTCTAAAGCAGTTCTGTATTCATCAGATTCAAATCTCAAGTAATACATTCTTTATTTTGAAAGAAGACTCCTTTAGTACCTGTGTACTGTAGATTGAAGGTCACTTGTCAGCAGTTTCAGCTTTGTAAGAAAGCATGTTTTGAAATAAACCAGATGAACCCTAGCCTATGTTGCGGTAAACAATGAACTCAGTTCTACTTCTTTCGGTAAGTATATTTTTACTTCTGATTTTACTAGAACATTTGAATCAATATGTGCACACTATATTTTGACATTTGAAATGAAATAATATTGATTACAATAAATATCCCTTCACAACTGTTCTTCCTTCTGTTGTAAAGTATGCTAATATATATTGATTGCCAGGGTAGTTTGTTATTAAATTTAGTGTTGTATTTGGCTCTGATGTTAACTTCCCAGCCAATCCATCTATCTAAATGAGCATATAGATCCCTGGCACAGGTGGCTACAGATTCTGGATTCATTGTGAGTTTATGTGAATGAATTTAGAGATTTTTGTCATACAAATGTTGAAGGTTAGCGTTATTGAAGTCTATAAAGAGGGTGATGAGGGTTACTAGCTGGATTAGTGTTCTGATGGTAAAGGTATTCTGTTGTTTGTCTGACTTAACCAATGATGCATGCTGGTGCTGTGCTTATGAGAATTAAGTCCAGAATGTCACTTCTCCTGGTGGGATTTTGGGCAATTTGATCCATGAGATTTTTTATTTACCCAGTCTGAGAAACACTGTGCAATCCCTACATTAGACATTCAGTTACTATCTATAGACAGATAGTTCAAGTTATAAAGGAGTAAGAATCCATAACTTAAATGGATTTTTTCAGGGAGTTCTAAGAAATTATCATGATCCTGTGAGTCCATGGAAGGGTATAGATAACAAGCTATGAGAGGAATGTCAGAGTTTCCTAATGAGAACTGGAGTTCTAAAACCTTGCTGGGGGGTGTCGTTATATATCACATTGGATGGGATAATATCCTTGACTAACACTGAGGCTCCTCTATAATTATCAGTGTACTTAAATTCACAACAGGCATAGAAAACTGGCATGGAGGGGGTATTCTCATTACACTTGGGCTAAGCCTCAGTGAATACACAACCATGGACCCATTCAAGATGTAGAGCAACCTCCAGATCAGGCTATTTATTATTAAGACCCCCAGGCATTAAGAAGATCCATGTTAATGCTGTCCAAATTATGATTTGGTTTGTTTGTTAAGGTGGTGCATTCATTAGATGGACTCTGACTAAAAAGTTGCAATAGGGACAGCAAAGAGTTTGGCAGTATGCACAAATTCTTGAATCAAAGGTTTGAACCTTCCTTTGCAAAGCAAATTAGATTGTCTGTCATCAGGTCCCTGGGTGAGACATAGCAGACCTTCCTGGTATGACACTGACTACTAAGGGAACTCTTTAATCCGATTATCTTTTCCTTGAATTTCTTCAGAATTTTCAGTGAAAAGATGATGTCATTCAAAAACAGTCTTACCCTTGACTGAAGCCTGTGTAGCTAAATCCAGCAAGTCCTTCTGCATGGCTTTCATGTTTTTTTGTGTCAGATCACTCACTCCTACATGGACTACACATGCTGTAGTTGCACTTAATCAAAAGAAAAACCCAGCGAGAGGTACTGAAAACACTCGACTGTTTAATAAATGCAAAAAGCGCTTTTCATCCTATCAAATGACTGGACTTCTTCAGACAAAAGACGTACTTAAACCCTCCTGTTTAAATAACATACACACCCCGTCCCCTCTACAAGATTCACCAATCAGTCAAGTTTAGCTACACATTACCCCATCAATTAACAAATTAACAAGTCATAATTTTTTTCTTAAAATTAGCAATTTCAAGCATGTATAAAAATATATTTAAAAAGATTTTACCATACAACTAAAAATAAATTTTACAGTTACAACCACTCTGTCTATTAAGAACTATAGCAATTATTTGTAAAATCTTTGAATTAGTAACCTGCCAACCTATGAATTAGTTTGAATGAAATATAAAATCAAGAGAATTACTCAGGCTAAAATTTCAATATAATTTCAAAGCTTGTACTTGACAGTTAGTTTAAACCTTTTACATATTTGCATGTTTATAGTCAATATGCAGTCACTTAATAAGACTTCTCAATTTTAAAATACAAGCAATTGAAATAACTTCATTTAAGCCTGGTTTTCTACAAGAGTCCAAACGTAATTGCCATAAAACCTCTTGTTTTTCAAATATTAATGAAATTCTATTCTAATTCATATTAGGAACTATCTGCTCAATGACCCTGAAGTAAAAAGTGTGACCAGGGTAACTAATACAATGTTTTGCCAAGGCATTCTCTGTTTTACCCTTACTAATACTATAGGTGTGTTCATATACCCTTTCCTTCAGTCTCCTGTCGTTTTTCCCGACATAAAATGTCAGGAATACCTAGCTCTAGTCCTGTCCTTGATCAGACTAGTGAGACTAGTGAGCCTGGAGTCTGTGTGTCTAATAATGGAGTTAACAATTATTAAGATTCTTTGAGAAGATGATTTATTCTTGTCAGACATTTCTGTGGTATGCTGTAGGTAACATGAGGATAAAGGATTGTGAATAGTAAGTGTGTTGGGGGTTTCATTGATGCTTACTTTTACAAATTCTTGGAGGCTTTGGCAGTATTTTTTTAATGGCATTAACGTATGGGTGTTCCTTTTTATAAGTGTATGTGGGGGCAGGAGAGACAGTATGATGAAATTGATTTAGAGCATTTTACATTCAAATGACCTATATCTTTACACCTCTTACAGACAGAATCCATTAAGGTAAACAAGAGTTAATTTCCAGTGAGCAGGAGGCAGGTCTAAACTAAGTGGTGGAAGGCCCGACATACAAGGATAGGTGGTCTGTTGTCTCTCCATGCTGTCTGGTGTTACTTATATTAACTTTGAAGGGAAAAGGAGAGAGGGAGGGAGATTATACAATCACACTAGATACATGGAGAATGACAACATTCAGACATGCAAATGGTAGGAGGTCAATGCAGATCAGTGCACTTCAGTGAGAATTAAGTTAAACCTGGACTAAACTCAAGCCCATTACCGGCAAGATGAAGGATGAAAGATTTTTTTTAAGTAATTATTTAGGGGAAAACATCACTTGCTCACAGTAACCACAATTCAGCTACAGTTACAATGGCAGCATGCACAGTGGAGCTGTTCTCTGGAAAGAAAAAGCAGTAAAAGCAATAAGAGCAATGAAAAACAGCTGTAAATTTTAACAATTAGAAATTGGCTACCAAGAAACAGCAGCAATTAATGTACTCCGACTACATGAAGTGCTGGTTACCAATAGTATGGCTTGAAACAAACTAAGTTAAACCAGTACACACAGTGATTTAAATAGACAAAAAAGCTGGCAAAACAGTTAAACTTTATCAGAATTAGGGAAAAAAAAAACTACTTTAATTGCAGTGGAAAAAATGGAAAAAAAAACGTTCTTGAGTTATTCCTGCTATACAGCCAATTTCGATCAAGGGTGAGAATGAACCTTGCACCTTACAACTGTAAAATAAACACCTTAATCATTATGCCATCGCTTATCCCCTACATAGTAGGCTATTTGAACAGAGGCCTTGCATGCCTTGCTTGCACCTTTAAGCTCTGCTGCCCTTTCCAGTTAGGGCAAGACCTGTAAGCCCCAGAGTGAATTTTAGGATACCCACCAAATTGCCTTATCTTTGTTTGAAGTTCAACAGGAAATTACACTGTTTAAATTGCTAGATGATTATCTTCTGGAGCAAGAAGAGAAGTTAGGTAACAAACTTATCCCTCAAGTTAGTTTTATTTACTTGCTGATGCAGATTGAGATCTCTTATTCTAGCATCTGCAACATAATTTACTTTTTCAGAAAAAAGAGATCAGGCAGGATCTATACAAAGATATGACACATGAGAACAGGGAAGCAAGGCACAGGTCTCCCCGCAAGTGCCTATATGGACTGAAGTACAGGGACAGACATTTCAGCCTCCCCTATAGCTAAGATTGTTTATCTTTATGAACCTCTGAGTTTTTTTTTTCAAGATTCATTTATTTATTTGTCTATTTTTTTTTTTATATGTCTTATGAAATACATGCCAAAGGCAGTACCATATTCTGTAATTGGTCTAACCAGTGTCATCATCATCAACAACCAGCTTTTTCCTATTTTTTATATGGGGTCAGAATGTAGTGTCAAGTATCAGTAACCCTCAGTTTAATACCATTCTGCTATCTTCTTTGACAGTCATGCCTGGCTGCCACAGGTCTTCTCTCACACACTCTGTCCAACCCTGTGTTGGATGCCCTTGTTTCCTCTTGCCTTCTTCCTGTCTGTCCCAAATCTTCTTAATCAGATTGTCTGCTGTTTTTCTGCATGTGTCCAAACCACTGTAATCTGTTCTCTTTGACCTTTTCTGTAATAACTTATTTTGGCTTCTGCTCTGATGTCCTCATTCCTTCATCTATCCCACAGTGTGCATACTACTACCCATTTCAGGCACTTCATCTACATCACCTCTAGCTCTCTCAACTGCTCTGCCTTTACTGCCCAGGTTTCTGAACCATATAGTAGTACTAGTTGCATCACTGTTTTGTACGCCTTGCTTTTCACCTTATTTGGCATTCTTCTCTCATACACCACCCCGACACTATGTGCTAATTGTCTTCAACCCTTCCAATTATAGCTTTGACGTTAGAGTATAGGAGAACAAAAACTTTCTTGGATTTAGAAGAGATACATTTGGTGATTAATTGCAAGGTATGTAATGATTTTCCAACTACGGCTGTGACATGATCAAAGGAAAGGACGTAATCGATCCATGTTTCCTAGTCTCCAATCACTGTCTCACTAGATAATGGCCTTATAATAGATAACAGGAATGTACTGTTTACCTGCAAAGATGATATTGCAATTTTTGCATTTATTCTGAGCCTTTTTTCAGTACATCAGGAGTTTAAGTTCATGAGTTGTTGCTAGGTACATAGTTCATAAGACCACTAAAGAGCTTAGTTCAAGTTTCCTATTTTCCCAAAGCACTGTCTGGTTAACTGACTTGTTCAAGATCCCACAGTAGGTAAATTAATGATGAGGGACTCACTGCTCTGTGTTAGCTTTCAGATAAATAACAAACTAGTTCTTATCTGGTAGCCAAACCCAGAACTAAGCACACTTAAAGTTAACATCCTTAAAGTCCGTCAAGCCAACACACTGGTTGACTTGTGTAAATTCCTTTTGAAGAGTATTCATATTTATTCTTTGTTGCTTTAACAACAGCTCACAGATTACAATCACTGGCAAACTTCTTTAAACAGTGATCTTTGTTGGCAGTTTTAAAGTCAGAAAAATAAATGCTGAATAGGAGTAAGTCTATCACCGAATCCTGGGGAATGCCTCTAGTCATCATTTCCCTGAATGAGGTGTCACTGCATTTTACAATGTAGGTTCTCTCCTTGAACCAGTTTGCTATCCATCTTATGACACTGGGATCAATATTTAAGGCCATTAGCTTATTTAAAATTTCATCATTTGGTAAGGTGTTGAAAGTCCTGGCCAGATTCAAGCAAGAGGCATGGACAGTGTGACTACTGTCCACTGCCGCAGTGACCTTTCCGAAGAAGCTTACAAGATCAATCAAGCATGACCTGCGCTTAACAAAACCAAACTGCTCTGCGTCGAGCATGATCAAATTTTTAATGTCATAGTTAATGAGGTCAGTGATGTTTTATAATGTCATGGTTAATGAGGTTAGTGATGTTATTAATATCCTGGTAAATGAGGTCAGTGATGGCTTTATGGTCCTGGTTAGTGAGGTAAGTGATATTTTTAATGTCCTGGTTAATGAAGTCAGTGATGTTTTTAATGTCCTGGTTAATGAAGTCAGTGATGTGTTTAATGTCATGGTTAATGAGGTCAGTGATGGTTTTAATGTCATGGTTAATGAGGTCAGTGATGTTTTTAATGTCTTGGTTACTGAGGTCATTGATGTTTTAATGTCCTGGTTAATGAGGTCAGTGATGGTTTTATTGTCTTGGTTAATGAGGTCAGTGATGACTTTATTGTCCTGGTTAATGAGGTCAGTGATATTTTTAATATCATGGTTAATGAGGTCAGTGATGTACTCTATGGATTTAAAGATGAGACTCAGAAGGTTGATGTATCTGTAGTTTCCAAGTGCAGCGAGGGCCCCTCCCTTATACTTGGGTATAATCCCCATAGTGCACCAGGATTCAAGTACATAAACTGTAGCTAGGCATAGGCTGAACAACATAAAGAGAGGCTCAGAATAACTTTGCTTGACACTGTTTCTTACACAGACAGGTATACTATCAGTACCAATGGAAGAGTTGTTTTTTGGACTTAGAAAATACTTTAAAGAGATGATCCTTTGAGTTTGTAGGGGTTTTAATTACACATGGATGTTTTAGCCAGTATGTTAGCAAAGTCTTTTGGATTAGAGTAAGTAACACCACTATACACAAATTCAGAGTAATGATGTGAATTATTTCTTTGTTTTCTAAAGAAGGACCTGTAATTCTCTTTAGTTTTAAAGGCTAGCCTAAGTTTATTGGATGTTTTTCTGGTCCTAATATCTGCCTTCAGTTTCTTATGTATCTTCATTGTGTTGTGTTGTGTTGTGAGGTTTTGGCCTTACAAGGTAATTTAGGCAATTCACTGGAGAAAAATAATTAATTTATCAATGACACACATGTGGGGAGACTAGGCAATCAATAACCCATCTCCCCGATTAATCATTTTCCAAGATCTTTGTACACTTTCAGAATAATCAATATTAAACATTTGTATAATATAAATTCATCTTGACCAATCAGGAATAAACACTATAGCATTATTTTTGCTTAGTATTAGGAATCATACAATAGATCATACAGTAATTATACAATGTATTAATAACTTGTTTACAGGAAAAATCTCATACGAATATATTTAAAACTTGTTAAATTAATGTCAGATATGTATTACAGAAATATTTGTCAGCACCCTGCAAAACATTCTATTGTTGTATTCGTCTCTAAAGCAGTTCTCTATTCACAAGTTTCAAATCTCAAGTAATACATTCTTTATTTTGAAACAAGACTTCTTTAGTACCTGTATACTGTGGATTGAAGGTCACTTGTCAGCAGTTTCAGCTTTGTAAGAAAGCATATTTTGAAATAAACCTGATGAACCCTAGCCTGTGTTTCCGTAAACACTAAACACATTTCTACTTCTTTCAGTAGGCATATTTTTACTTCTGATTTTACTAGAACATTCGAATCAGTATGCACAGACTATATTTTGGCATTTGAAATGAAATAATATTGATTAAAATAAATGTACCTTTGCAGCAGTTTCTTCCTTCTGTTGTAAAGTATGTTATATCTACTGAGTACCAAGGTGGTTTGTTATTAAATGTACTGCTGTATTTGGCTCTGATGTTATCTTCCCTGCCAATCCATCTATCGAAATGAGCATATAGATCTCTGGCACAGGTGGCTACAGATTTTGGTTTCATTGTGGGTTTTCGTGATTGATATTAGAGATTTTTGTCATACAATTGTTGAAGGTTAGCCTTATTGAAGTCTGTAAAGAGGAGTGATGTTGGTTACCAGATGGATTAATGTTCTGATGGTAAAGGTATTGAGTTGTTTGTCTGACTTAACCAATGATGCATGCTGGTGCTGGGTTTATGAGAATTAGGTCCAGAGTGTCACTTCCCTGGTGGGATTTTGTGCAATTTGATCCATGAGGTTTTTCATTTACCCAGTCTGAGAAACATTGTGCATATCCTACATTAGACATTCAGGTACTCAAATCTATGGATGGATAGTTGAAGTTATAAAGGAATAAGAATCCATAACTTAAAGGGATTTTTTCAGGGAGTTCTAAGAAATTATCATGATCCTGTGAGTCCATGGAAAGGTATAGATAACAAGAGGAATGTCAGAGTTTCCTAATGAGAACTGGAGTTCTAAAACCTTGTTGGGGGCAGGGGTCATTATATACCACTTTGGAAGGGATAATATCCTTGATAAACACTGGGGCTCCCCTATAGTTAGCAGTGTACTTAAATGCACGACAGGCATAGAAAACTGGCATGGAGGGGGTGATCTCATTACACCTGAGCTAAGCCTCGGTGACTACACAGCCATGGACCCATTCAAGATCCAGAGCAACCTCCATATTTATTATTAAGACCCCGGGCATTAAGAAGATCTATGTTAATGCTGTCCATATTATGATTTGATTTGTTTGTTATGGTGGTGCATTCATTAGATGGACTCTGACTAAACAGTGGCAATAGGGACAGCAAAGGGTTTGGCAGTATGCACAAATTCTTGAATCAAGGGCATAAACCTTCCTTTGCAAAGCAAATTGGATTGTCAATCATTAGGTCCCTGGGAGAGACATAGCAGACCTTCCTGGCATGACACTGACTACTAAGTAAACTCTTTAATCCAATTATCTTTTCCTTGAATTTAGGCAGCATTCTCCGTGAAAAGAGGATGTCATTCAAAAACAGTCTTACCCTTGACCGAAGCCTGTGTAGCTAAATCCAGCAAGTCCTTCTGCATGGCTTTCATGTTTTTTTGTGACAGATCACTCACTCCTACATGGACCACACATGCTGTAGTTGCACTTAATCGTAGATGGGGACCTGAGGGTTCTTGATTATAAAAGTATCTATGAGCACTGCACCTATAAGGAAAAATACAGGCAGTTTTGAAGAACAAGAAATATAAATGATTAGAAAGCAAGGCATCTCCAGTTGGGTCAATACATTTATTTCATCATGTAGCTGACTGACTGACTGACTGACAAAGTTTAGTAGTTAGTATAGCACTCTTTATACAATCTTGAAAGATGCAGTCCTGCCTCTTTAGACATACACTGTGTCCTAGTTTAGTCATGTAACTATTTTCAAAAATGCTGTTACAACAGACTATTTTTGTAGAGTTGCTATACAACAGGTTTTCCTTTTTGTAACAAATACAGAGTATGCATTTCTTGCTTCAGGTTGCTTTGTCATCATATGCTCTTACTTCTTAATTGTCTATCATAACATTTAAACTGTTTCTTACTGAAATTGGTACACCTTGTTTGCTGTAGCATAGACTAGATCCAGGCCTGCTGAATCTAGCTTTGTTTGTATGCTTGTTGTTTGTTTGCTTGTTATTTCCCTGAAATGCTAATTCCACCTAAAACACGGCTTTTCAGCACTTCTGTGGATCCCTAGTGATATCTGCACTGCTTACTGTGCTTATTTCCTTGTTTCACTTGAATGAAAGTTACAGTTTGTCGTTTTTGCATTTAAGTTACCTGTAGCACATTGCATTTAAGTTACCTGGCACTTGCTCACTAAAGCAATTATATAAGTCAGCACTAAAAAATTAAAAGTACTACACCCTCACAAACTCCCCTTGAGTACCTTGTTCCCCACTGGCCCTTTTTTTTTTTTCAATTATAAAGGAATTCCCAATACTATTCTAGCATGTCCAAAGGTCAGTTGTCAATCTCCTCTCCGGTCCAGCTGGTGAATCTGGGAATCTTGAGGCAATGTTACAACTGCCTCATGTACACAGACAACCCTCTCCTCCTCCCAACAAATTCCAACACGTGAGAGATGCAACCATATAGCGAAACTGGAGGCTAAGCTCTCTCAACTCAGTACTGGCGTAACCAGTCAGGAGGAAAAGGAAACCCCACACTACTACAATTCCAGTCTCACATAGACCTACCACGACAGCAAACCAAACACATAAACACACAAAAACATACTCAGAGGCTCTAAATAAAAATCTGCCTAAGCAGCAGAGACCTCCAAAGCAGACACCCAAGCAACCGCTACCCCAAAACAAAACACATGCAACACATAGCTCACAAAGCCAGTGTGCTGAACAGTCACAGCTCTTAAGGCTAAACAACACACCTGATACACTTGTAATAGGTGACTCCATCATCAGGCACACTGACGTCCCGCTCACCAGGCTGAACAAGGAGAAGGTCACGGTGAGCTGCCTGTTGGGTGCTAGGATCCGCCACATAACACAAGCACTCAGGTCACTCCAAGGCAAGTACAAATATGACTCAGTCATTGCCCATGCTGGTGTGAATGACCTGAGACATACCTCCCTGGACTACATGAAAAGAGACATAGAGGAGCTCTCTGAGCATGTAGCCCAGGCTGGTATGACCCTGACCTTGAGTAGCATCTTACCCTCACCAAGAATGATGCCACAATATGAAGACAAGATGATCAATTTCAACAATTGGCTTAAGTATTGGTGTCATTCAAAGGGGATCCAATGCCTGTCAGCCTGGGATGACATGCTCGACAAGCCACGATGCTTCGCTAGGGACGGCTTGCACCTACCATCCCTGGGCTTTCAGATATTGGCAAAGGCTCTTGCTACCCCCATACTGCCTTTTTTAGGCAAGGCTCAAAAGACAAACCCGCCTCCATAGGTATCACAAGGGATAAGAAACTAAGAGTAGTGCTACTCAATGCCAGAAGTCTAAACCTCAAGATGCATGCACTCGAAACTCTCCTTAGCATGGAGAACATCGATATCTGTGCAGTAACAGAAACCTGGTTCAAGGCTCCCGAGAGCACCCCAGCACTACCAGGTTATACCTCATACCATGCTTTTTGGCCTCAAAACTTGGACCTAACCACAAAAGGAGGGGGAGTATCACTATTCGTCAAAGACACACACATCCAGGTTGATGGCACAGCACGAAGCATCAGAGACTATCCATGTGCAACTAACAGTGGGTAAAACTGCCTTCCAGTTTATAGCCTGCTACAGACCACCCTCCCAAACCCAGGAACTCCACTTGGCCTTCCTGAGAACACTGGAAAATATGAAGGTCTCTCCAAACACCATTACATTGGGTGACTTCAACTACCCAAACATAGACTGGGAGCATTACTCTAGCTCCAACACCCTAGCTCAAAGGTTCCTAGAATTTATAAACTCAAATGCTATGGAACAACTTGTTACCACTCCCACAAGAGGGGAAAACATACTGGACCTGATCATCACCAACATGGGGACTTTATGCTCCAGACCAGAAGTGTATCCCTCACTGGTAAGATCAGACCATAAACTAATCTCACTGGATATTCACATCCCGACCCCACCCCCGCCCAGAAAACCACAGTGAAAAACTTCTCTAAAGCAAATTTCACACTCCTCAAAACCGAGGTGGAATCCTACAAAGCCCCCGAGCCTGTGGAAAATACGGCCCAGACCGCAGAATCTTTTATAAACGCATTCTATGAACACCTTCAGGAATGCATGGATCATGCCATCCCAAATAAAACCAAGACCCAATCCTCCAAAGGCAGACGTCCTGTCTGGTGGACCCCAGCCATAAATAAACTATACAATAGAAGGAGGAAGCTACTACATGATAGAGCAAAATCCCAAAAAGGAAGGCATCTCTGATCAGTATTAGCAAAAACTACGGGCACTCATAAAATTGTCTAAGGCCAGCTTCGAGAGAAAAATTGCACAGGGCACTAAGGATAATCACAAGGCTTTCTTTAGTTATGTTAGGAACCTGGGTGGGAATTCTCAGATATCCTCAGAATTAGTCCAAAATGACAAAAAAATACACCAAACCCACAGACATTGCCAACATCCTAGCTGACAGGTTCAACGCAAACTTCTCCCCCCACCCCACCAAAAGGGCAAATATCTATCCCAGCAGAGTGCTGCCCCCTGACATCTCAGATGCTCAGGTAAGAGCCGCCCTCTTCAAAGCAAAAAACACAGCATCAATGGGACCAGACGGTGTCCCAGGCTGCATCCTACATGAACTCCAAGAAGAGCTAAACCCAAACATAAAACTACTGTTCAATCTCAGCCTTACTACAGGATATGTACCCAAAGAGTGGCGTACAGCAATGGTGGTCCCTCTCCACAAAGGTGGTGCCTCAACAGATCCTGGAAACTATCACCCCATAAGCCTGACTAGCTTGGTCTGCAAAGCTATGGAAAGGATCATCATGGACCTTATAAATAAAGATATTGGGGACCTACAGACACTGGATCCTACCCAGTTTGGCTTTGTAAAGGGCAGATCCTGCCTCTTAAACCTGGTCGATTTCTTTGAAACAGTCACCAAGGCCATTGACGAGGGGAAGATGGTTCACACAGCCTAGCTGGACCTCACAAAAGCCTTCGAAACAATACCCCACTCGGGCATTATAGATAAGCTCACCAGCTTAAATATAAACCCCTATGTCACTAGATGGGTTGCAAACTGGCTCAAGGACAGAACCCACATGGTTAGAATTGCTGGAGCCATGTCAGACTCCAAACCAGTTACAAGTGGCATCCCACAAGGCTCAGTCCTGGGACCTCTTGTTCGGTATATATTTCTCAGTGGTACAGGCCAACACGGAAGGACTGTGGCTGACCAAGTTCGCAGATGACTGCAAACTGGGCACCATAATCGACTCTCCAGCCGACACAAGCATCCTCCAAAAGGGCCTCATAGAAACAGACAACTGGTGCCAGAGCCATGGCCTCAAGCTAAATGCCAAAAAGTGTATAGTCATCTCCTTTGGTAAAAACAAAGTGCCCACAAATTACCACATAAGTGGTAATCAATTAAGTACGGAAGTAATTAGGGACCTGGGGACCCAAGTTGATAGCAATCTCTCATTTGACAACCACGTGGCCAAAGTGGTTAGAAAAACATTTTATATAGCCCACCTAATCATGAAAGGATTCACATCTAGATCAGGGGAGGTCATCGTGCCTCTTTACTCATCCCTCATCAGGCCCATAATTGAGTACAATGCCCCTTTTGGGATGGACCTTACCAGACACCTGCTGCAACTGGAAAGACCCCAAAAGTACCTCACCAAGAGGATCAAAGGGCTCAAACAGATGCCATGTGCTGCCCGGTTAAAGAAACTCCAGCTCTATCCAGTGGCATACTGCCTGCTCAGAGGTGATCTGTGCCTGACGTATAAAGCCATGTCCAACCCGAAATTAATGGACATGCTGCACCTCAGAAAATCCAAATCCCACCGAGCTACACGCTCGAGAGACTTGAACCTCAGCACTGAAATAAATAGGACATGCTGGAGGGACAGATTCATAACCCAGAGGCTCCCTTCACTCTGGAATAAAATCCCAGTCCAGGTTAGGCAGAGTCCCTCATTGACTCTCTTCAAGAGGAATCTTGATGAGTGGATGGGGGATCGTAGGTTTACCCTGGGTATCACTTCTGTGTCACTGTTAGACAGAGGCACAGTATACTAACCTTAAAAAAGGGCATAGCAAATGGGTGGCGAAAGCCAAACACACTCTGGCTAGGCTTATAAATGCCCTAGGGCAGATAGCCTAGTATGAACCTATGAACCTATTTCTAATGAGAAAGACTATTTATTATTGTTACAGCTGCAGCTAATATTTACATTATTACTACTGTTGAGTGATTCAGAATTAATGAAAACTTGCAACTTTCAAAGTAATACAAAAGCTTAATAGAAACTTCATATAAAAATCTGCAGTTTGTATGTGTAAGGCCCAAGATCTGCTCCTGTCATTCATTCTATAGACAACGTATGAAATACAATAATATACATTTTATTATTCTTTGATGTTTGTAGCATGTATATACATTTTACAGAACATGTATTTTACATTCTTTTTATTCTTTACACATATAGCTTAGGAATGTTTTGATAGAAATAGAAAAGTATTGGTTAATACATGTTTATGCATGTTTATAAAACTTCTAATAGAAGAGCCATTCCCTGCTGTTACAATACATCAGTGTGTGTCAGTGTATGACCCTTGTTTCAGGCTGCTGTGACCTTTTCATTCTATCTTTATCCTAATAGCAGGCTGATGACAATTCTAAAAAACACTGAGAAGTCTTATAGCTGGTTTACAGCTGTTATCTGACATCTGATTATTAGAGGAATTATTTTCAACATAAATATTTGCTTATATTAATAATGTTGCCTTGATAAAGAGAGGAATTATTCATAAGCACTATCTTATCTTAGCTGATGTCCTTTTAGCCAGGCATTGTATTTCCATGCAGCTTTGTATTACTTTATGCCACTGGCACTCACATAAAAGATTGTTCACACATGCTGCTCAGGGAAGATTTCGTAATGCTGGTGCCTCAAGATTTCTGTAAAATTGATATGTCATCAATTTTGGCTCCTAATAGGCACCTAACTATAGTCCTGTCCTTGATTAGACTAGTGAGCCTGGAGTCTGTGTGTGTAATAATGGAGTTAACAATTACTAAGATTCTTTGAGAAGATGATTTATTCTTGTCAGACATTTCTGTGGTATGCTGTAGGTAACATGAGGATAAAGGATTGTGAATAGTAAGTGTGTTGGCGATTTCACTGATGCTTTTATAAATTCTTGGAGGGTTTGGTAATTTTTTAATGGCATCAATGTATGGGTGTTCCTTTTGTATGAGTGCATCTGGGGGAGCAGTATGATGAAACTGATTTAGAGCACTGTACATTCAAATGACCTATATCTTTACACCTCTCACAGACAGAATCCATTAAGGTAAACAATAGTTAATTTCCCGTGACCAGGAGGCAGGTCTAAACTAAGTGATAGAAGGCCCAACATACAAGGAGAGGTGGTCTGCTGTCTCTACATGCTGTCTGGTGTTACTTATATTTACCTTGAAGGGAGAAGGAGGGAGGGAGGGAGATTATACAATCACACTAGATACATACAGAATGACAACATTCAGACTTATGCAAATGGTAGGAGGTCAATGCAGATCAGTGCACTTCAGTGAGAATTAAGTGAAACCTGGCCTAAACTCAAGCCCATTACTGGCAAGATAAAGGATGACATGTTTTTGCAGTAATTACTTAGGGGAAAACATCACTTGCTCACAGTAACCACAATTCAGCTACAGTTACAATGGCAGTGTGCACAGTGCAGCTGTTCTCTATAAAGAAAAAGCAGTAAAAAGTATAAGACCAATGAAAAACAGCTGTAAATTTTAACAATTAGAAACTGGCTACCAAGAAACAACAGAAATTAATGTACTCTCACTACATGAATCAGTGCTGGTTACCAATAATAAAATAAATAAATGGAGTATGGCTTGAAACAAACTAAGTTAAACCAGTGCACACAGTGATTTAAATAGTTCAAAAGCAGACAAATTAGTTAAACTTTAGTAGAATTAGGAAAACAAAACTACTTTAATTGCAGTGGAAAAATTAAAAAAAAAAAACTTCCTTGGGTTATTCCTGGTATACAAAAATGTCAAGATATTTTCAATGCAGACAATCTTTGTCAACTACTCTCCCATTATCCCTGTGGTTGAAGTAATTGGTATACTGACAGCTTAAGATGGTTTCAGATCTGAAGAAGGACTTGTGAATAGTCCAAAAGCGGTTATCATTTTACTTTTAATAAAGTTTTATGTTTTATGCCTTGGTGAGCGATGCATTCTTCCCTTTCGTTTATATATATATATATATATATATATATAGACAGACATATGTATATTTATATGTGTGTGTGTTTATGTATACAGAGAGACAAGATATCTTCTGTTTGTCTGAATATCTATCTATTTATCTATCTATCTATAAAAAGAGAGAGAAAATGCAAATTCGCTGACTATAAGGTCTTTCCTCATTTTGGCTAACATGTCTCTGAATTGCAGAATACTGTTTTGTGGAAGCAGGGCCTTTTTAGAGTGAGCAACATGGCTCACACTAGGCCCTCTAATAGATTTCTGGGTTAGTGTTTAGGAAAGCAGCAGTATTGTCAGCAACCAAGATGCAGCCACAATGATGATGGGAAAAGAGGCCTAGAAATGAACACTACATCACTCTGGTGACAGAAAACATGGTTCATTCATACATACACATTGCTAAAAGACATATCTCTGACAATAGAGGGCAGTTTACTCATGTAGAATTATGGCTACAACAAGAAGTAGGCAATTTAATGAGATGTGTATGCCATTTATTTCAAATTTAGCTTTGCAAGAAAAACTTCAGTTGCTTTTGTCTACTGGGAGAGATAACTCGATGTATTGGTATCTACCTATGCTGGATCATGAAAAAGATTGCAGAGGGTGATATTTTGAACATGATTTATTCATTTATTTATTTATTTATGTATGTATTTATTTGAAACACGTAAACATAAACGCATACGTGTATAAACTTCAAAATATTTGCAGCTTGGTAAAGTATAAATTTAGTATGCTTTGTTTTTATAACACAGTCATCCAGTCATTATCTTCTTTCGACTGTTCCCATTAGGGGTCGCCACAGCGGATCATCTGTTTCCATTTCTTCTTGTCCTCTGCATCATGCTCTTTCACACCAACCGCCTGCATGCCCTCTCTCACCACATCCATAAACCTCATCTTAGGCCTTCCTCTTTTCCTCTTACCTGGCAGCTCCATCCTTAGCATCCTTTTCTCAATATACCCAGCATCCCTCCTCAGCACATGTCCAAACCAATGCAATCTCGCCTCTCTTGCTTTGTCTCCAAACTGTCCAACCTGAGCTGACCCTCTAATATACTGATTCCTAATCCTGTCCATCCTAGTCACACCCAGTGCAAATCTTAAGATCTTTAACTCTGCCACATCCAGCTCTGACTCCTGCCTTTTCGACAATGCTACCGTCTCCAACCCATATAACATAGCTGGTCTCACTACCCTCTTGTAGTCCTTCCCTTTCACTCTTATTGGTACCCGTCTGTCACAAAGCACTCCTGACACTCTTCTCCACCCATTCCACCCTAGAATGACTTAATGGTAAAATCGCTGCCTCCCAGCTCCAGGGTTCTGAATTCAGTTCTCACCTCAGTTCAGAGTCTGTATAGAATTTGCATTCTGCCCATGTCTGCATGTTTTTTTTCCCCTCTTGGCCATTCCAGTTATTTCCTGCTTCCTAAAAACATTCTGGTTGACTGGTTATACTAAAAGAACAAAAAACTTGCTATATATGTTGCATTTAACCTTGCCCTTATAGCCAGGGTCATAACTGAAAATGGTCCAAAGAAAAAAAAAAGGAATTGGATGGTTAGCAATAATAGCTAAAATAAATAAATGAAGTATGGGTAAAATAATGATATATGTAGAGTACCAAAGTTCTTGATGTGATTAGCATGTTAATTGTTTGCATTATAGAGCATTATGAGCTGGTTGCTGATCATAACCAGCTTATTATGTTTTTTTGAGAAATAGATGCCAAGAAATTCACCTCCAGAGTGAAGCTTACAAGATGAATTTTGGCATCCATGTCAAGAATACACAATAATGGGTTATGACTGGAGATCCTATCATAATTCTTTGTATTGCATGGAGTTTTATCTGCTCCACATACTACTAGTGACAGAAAAAAGAGCTACTTGTTTTGCCAGCTTTAAAAGCTGTAAAGCACTTATTAAGCACTATCAGAAAGGCAGTAACACACTCTTTTAAGTTACAGAAAATCAAGGACACATTATCGTCGCAGAAAGCAAGCAGAAAAAAATCAGTTTTTAATTCTGCCACTGTTGTTTGCAAGTCAGTACTGGCAGACTTAACTGCCTAGAGTTTTACCTGATCTTGACAAGTGAAGCTGGGGTGATTAACAATTAAGATTGGGCCTCCCACTATAGAAGCATTTAATTGATTTGCCTTTTTTCCAGACATCAGAGTGTAATCGCCGCACTCCTTGCACCATATAAAAATGATAAAATACACACATTTTGTGTAATAAACAGTAGACAGCCTAAAAGCATTAGACAAAGAATTCAAGAAATTACACATATAAGAGACTGCTATGAGATGAGTGGATTAATGAGGCTATTTAATATCAAAGGAAGTATTTATCTGATTAACATTAGCCACGAAGTCTCTAATTTGTCTGAATTTTAGCGATCTCTGCACATTCTTTTGACTTGTTCTTCTTGTTTTATTCTGTTTGAGCAACTCAATTTTTATGCGACCTTTTACTTTTTTGTAAATATATTTGCATAATTTTATACATGCAGGCTTTGGTTGATCCAGTGTGCCTTAAACTGGTATTTCATTATAAAAGGATGTGCACAGTGCTTGCTATCCAGACTGATAATGTCTACATTACTAGGCATTCAATTAATTCAAGCTTTGCACATTTTAAGACATTTTTGATTTGTTTTAAGACTTTATACTGTTTATGTTCATGTTTTGCCCATATTTATGTTATTTGTCTCTGTGGTCCAGGTTGCAAATGGAAAGTGAACTGCTGATTAGCTTAGCCCACTTAATTAATAAATAGACACATGTATATATTATAAGTAATCGATCCTCATGGCCAGGAAAAAAAAATAGAAGAAAACCCAGTTTATTATCTATCTACTTCTAGGGCTATATTTTTATTTATGTTATGCAAGATAATAATAATAATCATATTTTATCAAGTAAGTAATTTATAAATTGCTTTATTGGATGTTACTGTTATATCTATTTACATACATTTCAATTACTTTTGTTTTGTACTCACAGTTGCATAAACACAACATTGCTAATTCCTGAGTATTGTAAGGATGTATAACGTTATAAACAACTGCATAAGTACATAGCCATGTCTGTTTTTTATCACAGCGTGGTCCAGTGTTAAGAAAGGTTTGAAGTACATCTGTATTTTTAGTTTTATTTTGTCTGTTTCACTTTACCCACCCTGATTAGAATGGGATAAGAGAACATAGCCGAGTTATGATTTAACTTCAGGGATGACTATAGTATCATGAAATGCTTGAGCAGTGTTGGACTGTAGCTAGGTATTGTTCTGTTTGGTTAAGAATTTTATTGTGATAGACTTGTCCTTGATGTTTTGTAGGAAAGTTTTTTTCACTTATTGGATCTCCTGGGAGAGTTTAGTGAGTCTCCATGCCTGTCATGTGACTGAGTTTTAACTAGCTGATTTTGAGTTAGTGATCTAAGGGATCTTGGCGGGATGCATCTTTGGATAATATTAAACAGAGCTGACATTTGTATAGTTTGTTAAGGATGGTGTGAGCAGGCTTTAGTTGATGGAATGATGTTGCATTATTATGTTCAAGTAGTCCTAATTGTTTTAATGCTTGACATTGGTGGGATATCTGTTGGATATTTGCAGCATATTGGGCAATGTTATTAAAACAATGTTCATGCTTTGCAGAGAGATTTTGCATAGGTTTTTCTGAATGGCAGATGCATACTTTAGGAAAGGTAGTAGAGGAAGAATTTGTGCTAGAGTGGAAAGTAAATGTTAGGGATAAAGTGCTTTGATTTGTGGGGCATGTGTTACTTGTAACATATTGCATACACTTGTCAAATTTAAGTTAACTATGATGACACCAAGCAATCTGATGTGTTTAACTGTTTCGATATATACATAATTACGGGACCATAATAAAGGCTGATGTAAGAGGATGTGAATATGAATTTGAGAATAGGAGTAGCTTAGTTTTTTAACAATTAATAGTAGTCTAGAAATGACTATCTACTGTTCTAGATTGGAGAAAGCTTGCCTTGTACTTTAAGTAATTCATCTGTTGAGGGACCATCATGGATTAAGATGGCATCATCTACATATTGAACTAAAGTAGCCATAAGGGTTACTTATATATTCCCTCTTTAAATATGTTGAATAGTAAAGGACCCAGAATACATCCAAATGATTCACCAATAGTGACAGGGTGATAGGAAGACTTCTGCCATTAAACAGTTTCCTGTTTGAGACTAGTAGCTATTGAACCGTTATGTTCCTTGTATGCCTAGTCCTAGGTAACTTAGTCACTGGAAGAGTATTTCATGTAAGACAACATTGAAAGTTTTAGTGAGGGTGAGAAATATCACTGTCAACACTTTGCCTTGACTTAGTTGAGTGTTTCCATGATTTAAGAATGTGAGTATGGTACTTTAAGTGCTATGGTGGTATGGTTTCATCTAAAATCCTACAGAGAGTGCGATAATAACATACTTTTGGCTAAGAATTGCACAAGTTGATTGTGCATACATATTCTAGAATTTTATAGAAAGGTTGGAGTATGCAAAATTGTTTCCTCAGCTTTGTGACATAATTTTCCTTGATGGACCTGTTTATGAGAACAGAAAAATGGTAGGCAATGATGTCTGTAGCTATCTGAAGATGGTCTAGTTGGATTAAAACAAATAAAAGAATCCAGAAGTGCAAGCAGAAATAACCAAGGTTAAAACAAATAATTGGTTCATGGTTTTATAAAATGTGAATATGTTAATGTGCATATTTAGTCTGAAGAAGTTCTTTATTTTAGAACAAAAGTGGTCAGTGTTACAATAAATGTTGCCACTTGGTTATTTCTGCTTGCCCTTTTGGATTCTTTTGTTTATACAGCCTAGTTGGATGCTATTGGAGGATAATGTTGTTGATTTTTGATTTTTAGGACTTTCTTGACTTGGTTATGGAGACTGTTTTGAAGTCGTAGGTGCCATACAGACAGCCATTTTCTGCTTGATGATTTATCATGTTGCAGAAACAGGGATGTCTGCAAAGAAGAATGTTATAACATGTAGCAAATGGATTTAGGGAGGACTACTTTTGTCAAATTACAAACATTTTATCAGAAGGCTTTAGGGTTTTTTCATGACTGATTTGCAGCTTGGTGTCAAAGGATATCTTTCTGGGGCCATGTTTTTGACATAAAATCTGTCTGTTCTATATTCTTAAAAAGTTTGAGTAATATTTTTGACATTGCTTTACCTCTTACTGCCATGAACTGTTTTGTTTCATGGATGAACCACAGACCTGATTTAACCTTTTGATTTTCTTTATTTGCATATAGAGGTTATTGAGTCCAGTGCATAACAAATGTGAGATTAAAGTAATCGATTGTCTCATCCAAGGGGAGGTATTTAAGTGGGGACCAGTTGCAACTTACTGTTTTGTGTCAAAGTTCTTTTTAGCAGACACTGTGGATAGCTTTCTAACTTGGTTTCTTTTAGGTACTATGGATTGTGACTAGCCACTTGGTGGTGTGAACCTTTGCTCTAGATGATTGCACCATTGAAGTGACACCCCAACCCCATGTGGAAAATGGGAAAAAGGGGTTATGGATGGATGGATTACTTAAAGTATCATGCAATATTCCATATGAGGTAATGTTGTATGCATTATTGGTGAGAATCCAGCTTAGAGTAGAATGCTTAACTGTTTTAAGGTCATCTAATGGTTCTAATATAACTTGCTGTAGACTGACCAAACTGATTGGTGTAGGTGCTTATTGTAGATGGAAGACTTCCATTCAATATTAATATAACCTGCTTTTAATATGTATTGTTTTAGGTAGCTTTTTAGCCATGTCAGGATATCTTCTAGAAGTATCATGCTTGCTAGACTCTCTACTGGTGGATGTAAACTGACATGTTAAGGACAGGATGTGGTATTTGTTTAAGAGGCTGTTGCATATTAGTACTTCACCTGAAGAAACTCTGGAAGAAGTAGGGCATTTAATGTAAACTGAACATTGTTTGAATAAATTATGACTACACCTCCTGCTCTTCTGAGTAATCTGTCCTTCCTTATTATGCTGTATCCAAGTGGCAGGATTTCTTCATCTCTGGTTTTGGTGGCTTATTTGTACCTATCCAGGGGTGTGGTTCTGTTATTTTGTTATAGAAATGTCTAATATTGATAGGATAGATTCTGTGGACATTATATCTTTTATTCTTCTAATCCTTGAGTGAGGTTTGAGAATGTGTTGCTGGAGAGCTATGCGCTCGAGAGACTTGAACCTCAGCACTGAAATAAATAGGACATGCTGGAGGGACAGATTCATAACCCAGAGGCTCCCTTCACTCTGGAATAAAATCCCAGTCCAGGTTAGGCAGAGTCCCTCATTGACTCTCTTCAAGAGGAATCTTGATGAGTGGATGGGAGATCGTAGGTTTACCCCGGGTATCACTTCTGTGTCACTGTTAGACCGAGGCACAGTATACTAACCTCGAAAAAGGGCATAGCAAAATAAATTTAAAATGGGTGGCGAAAGCCAAACACATTCTGGCTAGGCTTATAAATGCCCTAGGGCAGATAGCCTAGTATGAACCTATGAACCTATGAGACAGGTTTGGTTGTATATCCCCTAATATAAGGATATTTACAAGTAGTGGAATATGATGATATTGGTGTAGTTTTAACTTTATTTTTTTTCCTCTTACTATGACCTTTTCCAGTGTGATTTGCATTGTGTTTTTGTTGACTAGCAGAAGTGCAGCTCAGGTTGGATGAAGGGGGTAGCCAACCCAGCAATAAGGTTAAGGGTTCATGATCAGTAGTTGCCAATGGGGCTTTATTACAGCCCTGACATTCAGAATTGAATTAATGTTGATAGGGCAGTTAGTGTGAGGGCTGAGATGAAGCAATGAAGTGTTTAATGGGTGGTACTAGAATTGCACTCCTTCAGTACAAAATGCAGAGAACAAATTCAGTATGTTATATAAGTTAATAAGAAATTACATGATGTTCTAAATGTCAGCTGGCACACTCACATGAATGCATACATAAAATGGTTAGACAAAGTAAATAAAATGACAAAAACAACTTTAAAATATATCCATAGCAATTTATAATTTAGCAGCTCATGATTTAGGCACACTATTAATTGAAATACGATCATTTAATGCAGCTGCATTTGAAGCATTCAGTCTAAGCTGACCAGTTCATTTATAGGGCATTTGGGAACTATAATGATCAATCATGAATGTGTCCTGGCAGCTTAAGGGCACACAATTGACTGTAATGATGATAATACAGTTTACCTATGCATATGGCATTGCTACAATGACAGTACTGACAGACACCATTCTCATTAATCCACTGACCATATTTAAATAAATTCTGCAGCTTCTTTCAGATGATAACAGTCTTTCCTTGTCAAAACAAACTCCTCCAAATTATTTTCTTTAGGCTGAAATACCAGTCCTACTTGAAATGCAAACATACATTAAACTCTGACTCTAATCTTTCCTCTTATAAGATGAGAATATGGCCTCCACCATGTGGGGTAGTGTGTATGCTTCTGGTAGTACACTCCAGGACTGCAGCTCTGCATACCCCATCTTGATCTCTATGAATCACTATAGTTTATGCGTGTGTTTCATTGTGGTGGGCTCTGGCACTATACCACTGATAGCAACAGCAGGTGTGCTTCCAAAGAAACACAACAGACTGCTGTGATGTCTCTGTTGTTGTACTACACCACTAAATTAATAAATAAGCTGTGGTGTACAATACAGCTGTCTCTGAATCATGTTAGTAGTTTTACTCATGCTGTACAGCTCATCTGAATAATTACTTTGCACCAGCTGCCATTCTGTTGTGAAGGAACATATTGCTTCTCCAGCACTAGTATACTATTCTATCTGTATCACATGTACTGTACAGTGGATTGACCTTAAACTGAGCAGGCCAGCTCTCTGCATTTCACATGGGGTGTCTTAGTAATATTGTTTTAATTTATTTAGGTTCCCGGATACTCATTGTCCTGATTATTTATTTAGATTAATTATTGTCTTAATTGTTAGAATATGTTTGAGTCCACTTTTTTGTTATTGCTGTTTATCCAAGTCTATGCCTATTTCTTTTTGTCCTGTTCCTTTCATTTCCCTCTTAAATTCTGTTATGCTTGGAAGTATTTGAGCGGTGGAGTCTCAGGATGAGCCATACTGCAAGTGGGGTGGCATTATGATAAAATCATGTTTCCTGCCTTATATGGAGAGTGTTCAATGTACACTAATGTCTGCTTGTAACATGCACATATTTCCGCAGTCATGCCAAATATAAGCACCTTCCCGACTCACTGACTGACTAAACCTCCAGCCGCTGGTGACAATCACTGGATACACAAAACTCACAGCCTTATCCAATGATGAAAGAAGAGGGACCACACTAAACCCAAACATGTCTCACCTGCACTGCAAACAGAGGTTATTCAGGTATAGGATATTTTCTGGATCTTTCAATATGCTGAGTTCCTTGGTAATGTATCCATCTAAGCAAAACAGTAATCAAGTAGACAGGTAAGGAACATGGCTGTGACCCATAAAATGGGAAAGGAAGAAAAATAAAGCATTTGTGTGGTTTATAATGTCTAAAACCCATACTTAAAATTTACTATAATGTTTTTCTAGAATGTGTTACATTATTTCTGTAAAAGTGGCAAAAGAGAGCATTAAGAGAAAATCTGTTACATATGAAACAAGTACACATATAACATGTATATGGAAGCTTCATGTTCTCCATCGTGAGTTTCCTGAATGGGTACAATCCATGAGGTATGCATACTTCTCAGCTTTTACCTCATATCTTTGTTCATAATATTTTGGATTTGCTGGTACACCACTAAGGATTACAGTCACTTTATAATACTAGAATTATTGTTTCATATTTTGCATTTTCAAGAAAATACAGGTTTATGTAAAACCTTTTGTATTGTTAACATTTGAAGTGAAGTAAATTAATATGCAAATATTATGTCTAATTATGAGTCTTTGTTCCTTCATTATTTTTGGCTTTTAGCAAAGAAGTTGAGAAGCACGCCAGCATTCATTACAACAAGAAAGAAGGCATTAAATTAAACTATGTGATTTAGGAAACTGCAGAAGTCTTAGGTATATTTAAGGAAAGATGATACAGTAGAAAACTATACCAGAAGCTATTTAGGTTCTTACAATAGACATGGCAGGGACCAAACCTGAGAAAGAGAGTATATGTGCTTTTGTGCCAGCAAGATAAAGATCTCCTGCGAGTGTACTTCACATAAAACAGAAAAGGACTTAAGCATGTTTTTTATAGTCTTCTGACTAGATATCACATGAGATGAATAACATATGCTGTGATGAGGGAAATATATTTCATAAGAACAAAAGCTGTTTAATAAAACATGATGTACAGTTGCAAAAATGTGGATTACCAAAAATGTTCAGCATGACATAAAATACATTACAGGCTACACTTTATCAATGAACAGGAATTTATTTATCAGCTATCAGATTTATACTTGGACTAACAGCAATTATTCTGTATCATGTATGGATATATGAGCAATATGGGCAAGTATCAAATATATCATCCTACCAAACAAAGCAAGTGATTTACTTATTCTATGTAAGACTCTATAAAAATAAACAATATAAAATATAGTTAAGTCTAAAATGGAGACTGTGCAAGCACAGATGTGG
The DNA here is from genome assembly GCF_019279795.1 of Protopterus annectens. Lineage (NCBI taxonomy): Eukaryota > Metazoa > Chordata > Ceratodontiformes > Protopteridae > Protopterus > Protopterus annectens. Next base: position 1,203,923,682 of record NC_056733.1, on the reverse strand, counting down.
TATAAAACACGAATAGATATGATATCAAAGTGAGGTCATGACTTTGGTGTACAGAGATTTGAGACATTAAATTAAAATAAGTCTAATGGACTCAGAACCCATCTTTTGCTCTGGGAAAATTTAACACTGATCAGAATTCAAAATTAGCCTAGATTAACTTGCTTTTAATATACTTGGAAGATCATAACCTAAGGATAGTTACATGAGTCTGATGATGAATTAAAATGTAGACTAAATGAATGCTGTATAACACTAATGTTGCCTTGAGCAAGCAAAGACTAATGTTCAGTAGGATTATGCTGCTGTGGTCATATTAAATGTGAGAAAAGTATCTGTGTGACTGCTTGAAATATCCTGAGCACATCTGTGAAACTACTTATGTATTCTGGTGAATTTGGAAGATTTAGGGCCTGATTCCAAAACACTTGCTGTCTGTAAAAATGACCACTTACAGTGAGAGCAGTTTGAGATTAGATGTTTTGGACCTCATAGTAAGCCTATTTATAGATAAACCTTATACCAAAGAAAGTCGCTTACACTGAGAGCAGGTCTTTTGTAAGCAGGGCAGACTTATGCTGAGAGCAATTCTTTTGAAATCTGGGCCCTCAGACAAGGGCGATTTTATAAAATAAGTTAAATTACATTTTTTAAACATAGCCTGGTTTCATTTGAAATGATTTGATCAATGCAAGGCCTTTTGCATAGCTTAACCCCTTTTAACACTGTATTCTGCTGCTAAGAATGACTGTACCGTACTAAGCAAACACAAGCTTCTACTCACAAGTAGCCATGCTTAAATTACATGGCTTGCAGCTACTATAATAAACAGATACATCAGAAATTTATCATGCACAATGCTTTACTTCTAGACGTATCAGAAATTTTGATCTAACATTGTTTGCAGGGGCTGTACATAGAACCATCAGTTTGCTAGTCTCAGAATTCAGAAATCGGCAGTATTGGCATCCTGCGTAAATAGCCACTGCCACCAGTAGCACATGCTATAAACTTGCATAGCTGCTAAACAATGCATAATGTACCACAAACTATGGCTGCTGTAAAACCTATGATTAGTAGGTGGCAAGAAACATGCAGTTCTGCATATAGTCTAGTATATTAATATGAACAGTACAAGCTGAGATAGTTAGTGCTTAATCAAAATCATCCCATGTCTGGTTGTGTCTGACAGCATTTTCAATGAGGCAGATAGAGTTATGCTTTGGATTACCATGCATTTATCACACATTCTTTCATTGTTTCTGGCCGTTTCTAGCCACAATGCAGATGTATAGAAAGCAATGTTCTTTGACACCCTTGTGTTAACTTATCCTGATGCCTTTGCTAGGTCTTTATCTCCCATAGGGAAATAATTGTTTTTAACATCTGCAGCACAGCTAAAATCCAGCTACTATCTTAATAAGTACCTATTTTGTTATTTAACAGTTGTTTACATTAACTCTCCAAACATATGCAGTAAATGGTGAGATAGTAAAGCTGCAGATTTAGGCCTGTGTTATATAACATGTTATGTTATACATTTGAATTCCCCTTCCACCATCTTAAACCACAAGCTGTCTGTGTTTAGCAACTTAATGTTAGTACATGCCAGTTAGCTTCACTAACACTTAATGCATATATGGTTCACGTATAATTTTTCCAAGGTATCAGACTCACATTAATGAATTCCACACCATTATTCAATTACCATTTATCAATTTTTGCTAGAACGTACAAATGTAACCACTGAGACTCTGAACTGTACCCTTTATAGTTTCATGATGTAATGCCTTTTATTGGACAAACACAGGTGTTGCAATTACTCAAGCTTTCGAGCTAGCATGAGCCCTTCATCAGGAATTAAGTTAATGATGTTAAATACAGTGCTTAAATATCCATATGTGCATAGAGAGGAAAGTACATCATTTATTTCCAAATGACTATAAAAAAGAAGCCTTGAAAAATGTTAAAATGGAAAAAAATGCAACTTGCTCAGGCTGCACCTCTAAGACAGACACTGTGTGTGTGTGTGTGTGTGTGTGTGTGTGTGTGTGTGTGTGTGTGTGTGTGTGTGTGTGTGTGTGTGTGAGAGAGAGAGAGAGAGACTGAAACTATAAGACAGAGTCATTGCATGCAATAAAAATCAAAGTTTGACATGTCACAGAGTTACTGTTCATTTAGCAGAGAAGATAACACAACTACAGACTACTCTGATTGTTAATGAGACAATAAATTATCAAAATTAGATATGTAAGTTGAGAGAACATGGTGGACTATGTGGAAGTGTTTAAAGAAACCCTATACAAGCATGACATAACTGCAAAGAAATAACAATACCAAACTAAAATAAGCCAAACACAAACTCTGCAAACAAGTCCCCTTGATGGACCCCTAGTATAAATAGGCTGTATAGCAAAAAAAGAAAATCCTGTCCAAAAATAGGAAGGACTATGCCCAACAGACAAAATACTCCCTCATGAATTTCAACAAGCAACTCAGAGGACTAATCAAGTTCACCAAAGCCAACTTTGAGGCAAACATATAATGCCAGGCTAAGGATAACCATAAGATATATTTTCAGTTTTGCACTCAACCTTAAGGGGGACACCCAACTGTGTGCTGAACTAATAGTAAATGAAACCCCTTATACTGAAGCAGAGGATATAGAAAATTTGCTTGCTGGTAAATTTACATCCAATTCTACCCTCACATCACACCCAGTTACCCTAAAGGAAATACTCTCTACCATTTATCCCCAGCAATTACTAAAGATCAGGTCCTCACTACACTCTCAAAAGCTAAAAACATTGCATCGATGGGTATTGATAATATTCTACAATGCCTACTAAATGGCTTGATACATGACCTGTCAGGCCCACTAGGATCTCTATTCAGCCACAGCATTCAGACATGTTTTGTCCTTAATTTGACTAGTCTTGTATGCAAGGCCATGGGTGTAGAAGGCTGCGGGTTCTATTTCCTGCACCAGGTAGATTGATTACTAAAATTATAGTACAGTATCCTGACTGTGTTATTCTTTGGATGAGACTTTAAACCAAGGCACCATCTGCCTGAGATGATGGTAACTTAGGTGGATATAAAATATCCCACGGCACCTATCAGAAAGGGTAGGGGAAGTTCCCAGATACCCTGGCAAAATGTTCCATAGTAGTAGTAGCAATTCCACTTCAGGTGTCCCATGAAAAGAGACTACTGGCCTAGTTGGACTAACCTGGTCAACAAAGAAAAATGAAAAAGAAATAATCCCACTATACCCAGCCCCCATTAGACCAATAAATGTGTACAATGCACCTTTCGACATGTACCTGACAATTTGCATTAGCTGGAGTGGCCACAGAGGCATCTCACTAAAAGAATATAGGTTGTAAATAACATGTCTTCTGTGGACTGCCTCAAAGCCCTGGCCCTGTACTCCATCTCCTACGCAGGGGTGGGCAAACTTTTTGATTTGTGGGCCACATTGAGTTCTAACATTTGACAAAGGGGCCGGAACAGGAGCAGATAGATGGCATGATTTGAAAACATCACCTCATTGGGGGAAAAATACACATCTTGGGATATGGAGAAAACATGTGCTTTAATTTCCAATGAAAATGAAGAAAAGCATTACAATAAAATCTCTGACTTCGAAATGAGTCTTTAAACACTGAAAATCAAATAAATGACCATTTTATTTTAAAGCACTGAAAGTTCTGTTATCCTTCAGGATATCACCATCACTCTCCTCCTGACTGTCTTTTTTTTCAAAAACGGTAGGAGATGCAGATGTACTTGTCTTGTTCCTTTTATTTAATTTGTTTCCCCGGTGCCAAAAGTCAACAACGACCAGTGCAAGGATGAAACAGTTGCAGCAAGTCAGTCTGTGAAGCGTTATATTTGATCTGCGCGCACTGTTTATTTTAACAACGTGCGTATCACGGAGACACACACATTTTAATGGGAGCAGTGTTGTTGGTCTCCTTTTTTAGCCAGCGCATCAAAGTCATTCTCTGTCCACTTTCCTTTTCTTGGGTCCGCTCATCTTCATAGAGGGGCGGTGGGTCAAAGGGTAAAGTGCAAACATGGAGTAATAGGCCTACGCTTCACCTCAACAAAGCCAATATATCCAGAGTGCGCCATCTAGTGAGGAAACATCAGAATTGCAGGGGAAATAAAACATTAACAAGGTTAATTTATTAAATTTTTTCAAGTTTGGTGGGCCGAATCAAAACGTTTAACGGGCCGCATGTGGCCTCCGGGCCGTAGTTTGCCCATGCCTGTCCTACAGGCTACTGAGGGGTGATGATCTATGCCTAATCTACAAGGCATTCTCTGATCAACTCCCCAATGGATCTGCTGCTCATTCACAAAACAAACAACACTAGAATTACCCAATCTAAGCATCAAAAATTATCTGTGACATAAACAAAAGCTGTTGGAGAGACAGTTATGTGTCTCAGAGATTACCTCTTCTCTGAAACAGACTCACCATTCATGTGAAGCAAAGCTCCTCCCTAAGCTTATTCTATTGCAAATTGGACCAATGTATAAGAAATCACAAATTCAAGCCTGGCTTGTCACCTGTGTCCTTTAGCAGATGCCCTAAGGCACAGGCATATACTAAAGCCATTTTAGTCCTTGAGCATTGACAAATGTGAAAAGAGGGGGCATGAATGAGTAGGCTTAAAAAGACTGTATGGCTGTTAGTCCTATGATCCTATGAACAGTGTTGTACACACCCGCAAGTTGAAAGTTATATTCTGACATTGCATTGCAACAGAAATAGCTTGTTGTTATGTAATTTCTAGTAATGCAGTGTTGAATTTGTTTTATGGTGTGCAATGTTGTAAACTAAATAATTATATAAATATTGGACTTTGAGTTGTGAATTTTATTAACTTTTAATTTGCTGTCCTTCTACACTAGGGTTGTGGCTGCAAAGGGTCCTAAGGACCAGCCCACTTAGTCAATAAACCCAAAAAGTAAACCAAATAAATATTTATCATAACAAAAGCAGATATAGAGTCCATAAATAATGTATACAATCTTCACTTTCTAATTTTAACATGTTTAGTGATAAGATTACTTATTAACTGAATTGGCTCACTTACTGCATCTCTATTGCAGGAACTTAGTTGCAGAAAGAAAGACGTTTTTATTTCCTTTAGTTCTGTTATCAGTCTGCCCATAATTATATTCTCTTTTCTTTAGGCACTGCTCACAACCTCACTGCCAGCAAACTGCCAAAACTTTTCCTACACCTAGATTTGAACCCATGCTGTTAAGAAAGGTTGCCAATAACAGTGTTGTTCTATAGTTATTGTAAACAGTCATGTTTTTCTTTTGGTAAACTGGGACTGTAATTCAACTACTGCAAGTTTCCTGAACTGTGACAACGATCAATCCACATATTATAAAGAGGGTAAAGAATCTCCATCCACTGGTCTTTCTTATATTTAGAAATCTCCCCTGGAATACCCTATAGTCCACAAGTGTCCATATTATTCAAACACTTAATAATGTACAATATTTCAGTCTTGGAGATATAATTATGTGGAAAGTCAAAACACTCATCCTCAGCCCCAATCTAGTAGCACAGAGGTACAAAGCCATGGCTACGACCCAGATGACATACGGTCAGTTAGTATCACAAGTAATGGCAGTGAGTAGCTAAAGCTGGCCAACACATCCTGTGGAGAAAGAAACAGAGAGATAAAGAGAGACAGACAGAGATAGAGAGAGAGATAGGCAAAGACAGAGAGTGAGAGACCAGGAGTGAGAGAGAGAGAGACAGACAGACAGTGAGAGACAGGGAGTGTGTGTGTGAGAGAGAGAGAGAGAGAGAGAGAGAGAGAGAGATATACAGTGAGAGACAGGGAGTGTGTGAGAGAGAGAGAGAGAGATACAGTGAGAGACAGGGAGTGTGTGAGAGAGAGAGAGACAGACAGACAGTGAGAGATAGGGAGTGTGAGAGAGAGAGAGGGAGAGACAGACAGAGTGAGAGACAGGTAGTGTGTGTGTGAGAGAGAGAGAGAGAGAGAGACAGGGAGTGTGAGAGAGAGACAGACAGAGAGATGGAGCAGGAGAGAATGAGGAAGAGGAAGAGCGAGATAGAGACAGAGAGTAAGAGAGAGCGAGAGAGAGAGAGAGAGAGAGAGAGAGACAGACAGTGAAAGACAGGGAGTGTGTGTGAGAGAGAGTGAGAGAGAAAGACAGACAGAGAGAGACAGGGAGTGTGTGTGAGAGAGAGAGAGAGAGACAGACAGACAGTGAGAGACAGGGAGTGTGAGAGAGAGACAGACAGAGAGAGAGAGAGCGAGTGTGCGAGACAGAGGCAGAGAGAGAAAGAGAGAAAGAGAGGCAAAGATAGAGAGTGAGAGACCAGGAGTGAGAGAGAGAGAGAGAGAGAGAGAGAGAGAGAGAGAGAGAGAGAGAGACAGACAGACAGTGAGAGACAGGGAGAGTGTGTGTGAGAGAGAGAGAGAGAGCTACAGTGAGAGACAGGTAGTGTGTGTGAGAGAGAGAGACAGACAGACAGTGAGAGACAGGGAGTGTGAGACAGAGAGAGAGGGAGAGACAGACAGAGTGAGAGACAGGTAGTGTGAGAGAGAGAGAGAGAGAGAGACAGAGAGTGTGTGAGAGAGAGAGAGAGAGAGGGACAAGGAGAGAAAGAGGGAGAGGGAGAGCGAGAAAAGAGAGACAGAGAGTAAGAGAGAGCAAGAGAGAGAGAGAGAGAGAGAGACAGACAGTGAGAGACAGGGAGTGTGTGTGAGAGAGAGAGAGAGAAAGACAGACAGAGAGAGACAGGGAGTGTGTGTGAGAGAGAGAGAGAGAGAGAGAGAGACAGGGAGTGTGAGAGAGAGAGAGAGAGAGACAGACAGAGAGAGACAGGGAGTGTGTGTGTGAGAGAGAGAGAGAGAGAGAGAGAGACAGGGAGTGTGTGAGACAGAGAGAGAGAGACAGACAGTGAGAGTCAGGGAGTGTGTGAGAGAGAGAGAGCGACAGAGATAAAAGGAGGTGGCATATCCCACAGCACTGCTGGCTATGTGCTGCAAACAAGCGTGGAAGCCTGGAAATATGCATGGGGTCTACCTATAGCAGTATTTTATTTATTTATTTTTATATATTTTTTATTTTGCTTTTGTTTGCCGGGTTTGTCTGACTGGGCATAGTGAAAGACTCCTTTTCAGCAGAGGCTTCAGGAGAAAAGCACCAACATATTGCAAATATTTGTAAACATACATTCAGTAATACATAAACAGACATAAGTAATACATTTGTTGATTAGATTATATTCATATGAAAGCAGAGGCTGCTATTACAGTATAAAAGATAGTTATGCATTAGTAGATGTTGAACATGGAGCATTTGATTAGGTGTATTAGTGGGTTTGTCAGATAGATAATAGATTGTGTGATTAGTGCTTAGAAATTCAAAGAAATTGATATGAAACAATGAGCTAGGTAGGGCAGAAAATGTTGATATTGTAGTTAAGAGGTGGAGTGTAAAAGAAGTACAGATACAATTATATATGGCTATAATGGGGTTTATATTAGAAGTATAGCAGTGGGGATGATTAATGTCACAAAATATAATGAATACAGCTGGGAGATGCTATTAAAACTATTCAGGCATAGGTGAAGACTGGTTGTGAGATATAGGATTCTGAAAGAAGAGAAACAGTTTGACAATATGGCAAGCTGGATATAACAGAGGTATTTATCCTGGAGATTTATTGGAGCAGATCCTTTGATCTGACATAAGTTTTAGTCGTGTTTTAAATGAGATTGCAATCTGAACTGATTTCAGTGGTAGTTAGATGTGGTTCCATAGTTTAGCTACTCTATTGGAATATAGAGTTGCTTGCACTATTAAATTATTTGGTTATAGTGATTGGTGATATTTTCCTAGAGCATAACATTCTACTGAGGGAGTAATGTGGTATTAAGTAGTTAAAGGCTGGGCAATTGTTTGGCTTATAGAGAATTTTGTGTATTGCAGATAGCTGAGAAAGAGATGGGTGATGTGGTAGTTCTAACCACTTTAATTTTCTGAGGGCTAGGCAGGGCACAGTCTTACTGTTATAGTTTATGGCAAACTTAGTTATTTTATTATAATATTACTCCAGTATGGACAGTTGTGAGACTTGAAGTTTAGTGCAGATTGGGGCAGCGTAGAGGAGAGATGCCAGTAAGAAAGTAGAGGCTATTCATCTCCTGGTTATGTTAGTGAGACAAGTTTTACTTGGTTTAATTTCACCAAGTCTTTTGGGTTTCTAGTACCATGATAGGAATGGACCCCATGCCTAAGTTGAAGTATAATTAAAGTTCATGAAATTAGTATTCTTTCAATCTTAGATGTTAGTCAAGAGTGCTCTTTGCAGCACCCACAATGTGCCCAGAATTGACTCCATCTTTCATTTATATGGTGTTACATACATTAGTGGCATTTCTAAATATGATTGTAAATTCTTTTTTTATGAGACTCATTGTCCTACTACTACTGGAACTGTCTGAGTATTTGTCTTCCACATTGCCCTTGTTTCTGTCTGCAAATCTTGGTATTTTATGACTTTGTGTCTCTCTGTATGTATGACACTGTAATCATTGGGTATAGCAATTTCAGTTATCAATGCTACTTGTGTTTTCTTTTCATGGACTAGTATATCTGGTTTTCTGATCCCATATGATATAATCTTCATCATTTTCTATAATGCTTTGTGGATCATGTTTCCAATGTTTCTCAGCTACTTCAGTATTGTAATTGCACAAACCCCATTGCAACAGTCTTACCACATTATTATGCCTTTCAGTACACAGGCCATTAGAGTATCACACAGAGAAACAAGATGTGCAGTTGTTTCCTCTTCTGTGTTACAAAACTTTTAGTTATGTACTTACCATAACTTTGGATGTATGGGATCCATCTTGCCTACATTCATAACTGATGGGTTTGCTCTGACACGGCCACTATATACTAGAACGAAGTCTCTAATTGGCTGGGCTACCCCTTATCCCAGAATGCACTATGCCTGCTTCCCCAGATCTTGTTTGTTCGCTTTCATACCTACATCCAGACACAGAGACATACCAGCAACTGTAACAAACTAAAGTCCTTCAAGAGAAAAACTCAGTAAGTAGCAACATTCCCTCTAAATCCAATGGGAAGGGGGAAGGAGGGTGGGTACGTATGAATGTAGGCGAGATGGATCCCATACATCCAAAGTTATGGTAAGTACATAACTAAAAGATGTAATGGGATCCTATCTCGCCTACATTCATAACTGATGGGACAGCGTCCCTAGCACCTAAATCCCGGGTGGCTCATTGGAAAACACTTCTGAGAACTGTGGAACCAAAGGAAGCTCTACCTCGAGAAGCCACATCTATCTTGTAATGAGAAACAAAGGTGTGTGGAGAAGTCCAGGTAGCGGCCGCACAGATATCATCTATCGATAATTTGGAGTGGAATGCTACAGAAGTAGCCATTGCCCTGGTAGAATGAGCCCTGACTGGGAAGGGTAGCTCTTTGCTGGACTGTGAATAAATGAAGGAGATGCAATCTTTAATCCATTTGGCTATGGTGGTTTTAGCCACCGGTTGACCCAACCTATTTTCCGCAAAGGACACAAATAGCTGATCTGACTTTCGTGTCTGATTGGTCCTACTTAAATAAAAACGCAGTTGTCTGTGAACATCCAACTGATGGAAAATATATTCTGCGCTATTGGAGAATTTGGGAAAAAACACAGGGAGCTCCAAGGATTGTTGAATACATAAGGGGGGGTGCTACCTTGGGCAAGAAAGAGGGATTTAATTTGAGGGACACTCTGTCTTTGTGAAAGGTCAAATAAGGAGGATTAGAACAGAGAGCCTGAAGCTCTGAGACCCGCTTGGCAGAGGTTATTGCCACCAAAAAGGCGGTTTTCCAAGATAGAAATTTTATATCACAAGTAACTGCTGGTTCAAAGGGGCAGGCAGTTAAAGAAGCTAGAACCATATTCAGGTCCCAAGGGGGCACAGGATGGGCTATTGGGGGCCGAAGGAGCCACGCTCCTTTAAGGAAAGATTTGCAAAGCCTGTTTGCCATTAAGGAAGGCTCAAAAGAGACATGAAAATTAGAGATAGCCACCAGTTGGACTTTAATTGTGGAAACTGAAGAGCCCAAATAAAACAAAGAAGCCAGGAATTCTAAAACCTGAGGTACTGGGGCAGTAAGGGGATCTATACCTCGTTGCTGGGCCCAAAGAGCAAACCTCTTCCATTTGTTGGAATACAGTTTAATAGTGGAAGGTTTGTGAGAAGAGGACAAAATGTGGATGACGTCTGGAGAAAGAGAGTTATCTCTGACTAAGGTTGGAAGTGGAGTAACCAAGCGGCCAACCTCAAGGACCTGAGGGATGGGTGAGACTGTCCCAACTGATGAGTTAACAGGTTGGGCACCAGGTCCAGAAACCATGGGCCTTCCACTGCATACCTCAGAAGGAAGGGGAACCAAACCTGACGAGGCCAGTGTGGAGTGATCAAAATCATGTCGCTTCTTAGATAAATCGCCTTCTGTATCACCTTCGGGAGAAGGGGAACCGGAGGGAAGGCATAAAGTAGACCGGGGGGCCAACTGTGAGCTAGAGCGTCCCTGGGAATCTGCCCCTGAGAGGGAGTCAGAGTGAAGAACTCCCTGCATTTCGCATTGTGAGGGCTGGCGAACAAGTCGCAACAAGGGAGGCCCCACTTGGCGAAGATGTTTGCAGCCACCCTGTCGTTGAGGGACCACTCGTGGGGCAACAGGAAATTCCTGCTCAGCCTGTCTGCAATCACATTGGATTTCCTCGGAATGTGCGTTGCCACTAAGAAATGCTGGGTAGAAATCGCCCAATGCCACACTCTCATGGCCTCTCGGCAAAGAGGGTAGGACCTGGTTCTGCCTTGCTTGTTTATGTACCAGACTACCGACATGTTGTCGGATAGAATTGCAATAGTACCCCGGGGAAGAGCATGATGAAGTGCTTGCAACTCCAGTAGCACCGCTCTCATTTCCAGGATATTGATATGTAAGTGCGTTTCGTGAACCTGCCACGTGCCTTGGACAGACCTGTCCAGATAATGACCCCCCACCCTATCTGTGAGGCGTCCGTGGTCACCATGGCGACAGGAGGCTGAAGGGCAAAGGGTCACCCCTGGTCCAGGTTGGACCGAAGCAGCCACCAACGTAGGTCCCGATGGCAAATTTCCGTAATCTGGACCAAATGGTTCAAGGGGAGTTCCTGAAAGGACCATTGAACCGCAGTAGCCATTGCAGCACCCGCATGTGCAGCCTGGCTAAGGGGACTAGAAGAATAGTCGAGTCCATCATGCCCAATAACTGCAGAATCAGTCTGGCCTGAACTCGTGATCTGGGTAACAAGGTTTGAACCTGAGACTGCAGGACCTGAATCCTTTCTACCGGCAAGAATGCCCGCATTCTTCTTGTGTCTAACTCTGCGCCTATAAAGGTAATATGCTGAGATGGCTGCAGCACAGATTTTCCCCAATTGAACGTGATTCCTAGTGAATGACCCAAACTGACTGTGGTCATAAGCACCCAAACTAATAGATGCTTGGAGGTGGCAGTAAGGAGCCAGTCGTCTAGATAGGGAAACACTTGGAATCCTAGACTTCTCAAGTGAGCTGTCACTACTGCCAGACACTTGGTGAACACACTAGGGGCTGTGGTGAGACCAAAGGGCAGTGCTCGGAACTGGAAATGACTGGCTCCCAGGCGGAAGCGTAAATGACTCCTGGACTCTTGACTTATCAGAATGTGATAGTAAGCGTCCTTGAGATCTATGGAGCACATCCAGACATCCTTCTCCAATAACGGGAGAATGGACTGAAGGGTGACCATTCGGAATTTGGATTTTTTTACAAAGCGATTCAATGATCTGAGGTCCAAAATGGGCCTTAAGTCCCCTGTCTTTTTTGGCACCAAAAATAGTCTTGAGTAAGTTCCTGATCTGATCTGGTCGGCGGGGACAGGCTGGATGACTCCTTTTCTTAGCAGCTTTGAAACCTTGACCGCTGCTTGATCCCGCTGACTGGGTGGCACATCCGGGATTTTCCTGATAGGAAGAGGGGGGATCTTGATGAAAGGGATGAGATAGCCTCCGGTTATGGTTCAGAGCACCCACTGATCCTTGGTGATAGATTCCCAAGCCTGCGGGTGTTCCGCAAAGCGACCCCCGACTGGCTCCAGAGATGCACAGTCGGGCCACGTCTCAGGGACGGTGAGCGTAGGATGGACCACGAAAGGAATCGCAGTCTCCAGAGTTACGGGGGCCTCTGCCGCCTCTGGGGCGGTGTCTTCTTGAATCCCCCCCCTGCCTCTAGAGGGGGGATCACTCAGTGGAGTAGGGAAAGACCTTTGAGATTTCCTGAACCACATTTTCCCTCCTTGGGGTAAGGTCTAGAGGGAGCGGAAAAATGGGCCCCCACGGCAGTCAAAGTCTTGCCCTCCTGCTCGCACTGAGTCAGTGTGTCCTTCACCTTGGGTTCAAACAGGGAGGACCCATCAAAGGGGGCGTCGGTGAAGGAAGACTTAAAGGCCTCCGCAAAGGGACACAAGCATAACCAGGCGTGTCTTCTAAGAGCCACGCCTGTTCCCGCTGCTCTACTCGCCCCTTCGGCCGCATATGATATGAGCCTCATGGACGAGTTGACTATCGAAGATAGGGTAGTCATCTGGGCGCCAACAGTTTGGGCTAACGCCTCAGGAAGATTACCCGTAAGAGACTCACCTAACTCTTTGAGGAGGTCCCTTTGGAGCCTGGTAAAATGACAAAGATAGTTCAGCGACCGCAGGGTAAAGGCCGCTGAAGAAAGGGTACGCTTCCCGTACCTATCCATGCTCCTGGAATCCTTATTAGGAGGGTGAATAGACGTTGAAGCCTCTGCCACGTCCTGCTGAGTGGCAGATGCCACCACCATCACATCTACTGCAACTCCTTTAGTCAAAAATTCCTTTTGAGGAAGGGCTGAGAGGAACTTGTTAGGCCTGGCGGGCACTGGTTCCACAGTGTCAGGGTGTTCCCACACCCTTCGAGAAACTAAATCTAGTAATTCATCAAAGGGTGGAGACACCCAGGAGGCGGAGGGCTGGGCCCCAAAAGCCTTGAGGAAGACTGACTCCTCTGCGGAAGGGGTTTTGGACTGCCAATCGCCTGTCTGTCTCAGGATCTCGAGGATATCTGAGAATGAGACGTCATCTGAGGATGATTTTGGGGACCCCTCCACATCATCGAGGTCAGTATCTGATGTGATAGACTCATCCTGGGAGTCAATGTGCTTCCTCTTGCACAATTTTTTTCTTGGAGGTTCATCTGAAGCGGATTCAGAAGGACCTCCCGGGAGAAGGGAACCCCCCAAGGGGGTATCCTCAGGCCCTGGGGCCCCACTGTCATTGGAATGAAGCACACCAGAAGCACCAGTTCCCAAGTCTAGGGACGGTGAGGTAGAGACTTGCTGAGCCGGCAAGGACATGGCCAGCGCACTCCTCATGGCCTCAAAAGCAGGACCTCCAGACTCTACGGAGGACACCGGCTGAGAGACCATGACGGTACCGGGAATCCCTGCGGCCGACGCTCTGAGGGGAAGACTAGGCACCGAAGCTACCAGTTCCAAAGTGTTCCCCTCGGCCCCGACCGAGGAAGTCCCGGTATCGAACCCTGATGCCGAGGACAGGGTAGGAATGATGGTCGGAACAGAGAAGCTCCGAGGGAGTCTCGGTTCCGACTGGACAACTCTGCTCCACTCTACCATCACCGACTCCAACGGCTCCGAGGAGGTTGGAGGAGGAATCGGATGCGTCGAAGTGGGGACCGGCTCCGGAGCCGAGTGGGCTGGAGCCGAGACCATTTTTGCAAAAACCGGGGACTGGAAAAGCCTCTGGATAACTCTGTCCAAATCTGAGTCTGACAACCTGGAGGATTTAGAGGAAATAGATGGGGGCCGAGACGACTTCTCTCTTGGCCCCGATAGACCAGGGGACTGGCTCTGAAACAGCTCCGACACCATCGGCACTGGATCCGGAACCGTATGAATAAGCATCGGCGCTGAAGGGGACTTTGGGGCTGGGGGGGGGGGGGTCTGAGCTGCACACCTCCAACGGCTCTGAGACCAAAGGAGCCGAAGCAGGTGATTTGCCTCTCGATCCCCCAACCTGCGGCTCCAACACCAATGGAGCCGAGGAAAGAGGTATCGAGGCAGACCCTTCCACCCGAGGCTCCGAAGCCATTGGAGCTGAGGAAGAAGAGGCCGACCTATGCTTCTTGGAAGTCGGTTCCGACGGACTGGTCGGAGCCGACGACCTTTTCTTTTTAGAAGCTGGAGAGGAAGGAGAAGCCTAAGCTTCCTCAAAGGAGGGCTTAATAAGGCCCTTAAGGATCAATTTATTTTTATGTTCTTGAAGGACCCTAGATGAAAAAGCATGACAAACACTACATGTTTCCTGCAAATGTTTCGGTTCTAAACAATATACGCCAACAGCATGGCTATCAGTAAGAGACATTTTGTAGTTGCACTTGGTGCACTTTTTAAAACCAGACTTCTGCTCTTTCGACATCCTATCATACAACTATTTTCCACAACGAAAAGCAAACCTTAAAGTAGGGCATGAGCCCTTGACTCAAAAACGGGACTGGCCCGAGATACAGAACACAAAACGGGCAGAAGCCCTCTAACTTAAACGGGCTTAGCCCGATAAATCAGGACGTACAGTAGAGACAAAATCAACACACCCACACACAAATAAGGGCAAGGGCCCTCTAACTTAAACGGGCCTTGCCCGGTATGTAGAAAAAATACCAACAACCAATCACACCAAAACAGGTTCACACAGACACGTAAAGTTGTTAAAACAGCTGTTTGTTAAATTAGTGAAGAAAACCCTAGGTCAAAAGACCAAAAAGTAATAAAAAAAAACACTTAGCTCCAGCCAAGTCGAGACCACGTCTAGCTTGAAAAGCGGCAAACGAGATCTGGGGAAGCAGGCGTGGTGCATTCTGGGATAAGGGGTAGCCCAGCCAATTAGAGACTTCGTTCTAGTATATAGTGGCCGAGTCGGAGCCGATGGATCGGCTCCGAACCCATCAGTTATGAATGTAGGTGAGATAGGATCCCATTACATCCTGCATTGTCTCTTTCTCCCACATGCTCAATGCACTTTATAAACCAACATGTACGTAGTCTGCTATCCTGGGTCACCAAAGTTAACCTTTCATCTTTTGGTTTACATTCACCTCTCCTTAACCATTCTTGCATTAGATCCTGATTGACATGAGGTTTTTCCAGGAGTCTTTTGTACTTTCAACTATATTTATACCTTTTCCACATTTCTTGCCTTCTCATCTGATCCTTCTCCTTATATTCTTTCTTTTGTTTTTTTGGCAAATTCAGTTGCTGACTGATTTTTGTCTAGTTCTGGTTTGATTTCCATTCCCTTTTAACACCAATAAGCAGGAACTCATTTTAAACTTCTTTTCCTTATGTATTAAACATTTCACTATGTTTGGATCTTGTAAAGTCAGCAGATAAGTATGCAGTCCTACAATTACAGATCTACACATGTAATCAATTTTGAGGAGGGCCATACCTCCTTCAGGATAAGGAATATATAATCTTGGTTTTACAGTCCAACTGGCTTATTTATTCCAAGCTTCCTTGTGCCTCACTTGGTCAGTGACTGCAAGACTTCGATTGCTTCTAAAACCATCTGGACCTACAAAGCTGATATATATTTTTTACACTTGCTCTATAACTATTTCAATGATATGTAACACTTCCATGCTGCATTTATTTATTTAGTTGAATTTATCAATGTTTTTCAGCCTACACTTGTTAAAGAAACTCTGTTTGCTACTGTATTGCTCTTAGGTTGTTTTAACAGTAGTCTGATATTTCCTAACCTCCTCTGATACTGCAAAAGCTGTTCTGAGTTTGCCAAAGTTATCTTGAGTCTGACAAAATATTTCTAAGTTTTGCAAAGTTTTTGTTTGTTGTGAACATTTCTCGTGGTTAGTGAACTTATTTCCAAGGATTCCAGATATTGCAGGAATTCTTACTTCTGTTGTAAAGCATTTGCTACTGCATTTGAGCTTAAAACCAGTTTATTTTACATTGGGAGTGTTCTTTTGCACTCTAGTGGGAACAGAGAGCTAAATTCAACCCATTCAAGGGAACTACTAGTCAATAGCTTATTGTGTTTTTATCTTATTAGCCTGAGGGTGTAATTTTCTAGACATCTTTTTCATACTATTGGTAAAACAAGCCTCACACAGGTCCCCATGCTTGCATATAAGCAAGCCTTTCCAGTTTAAAATCCTGTATAGCAAACACTCTCCATAGTCTCCCACTGTTCACAGCTGCTTGAAGAGCTGCCTGTTTGTGCAGAGGGTGGTACCCCTGCAGGTCATCTAATAGTATACTACCAAACACTTTCACTTTGACCTTTAAGTGATTCTCCTTTACCCCTTCCCATCTAGAAATTGTGTTTCCTTGCCTTACGTAGTATAGGCTAGAGTCAGACCTGCTGAATCTAGGCTGTTTAGTATCACTATGTTCTTAAACCAGCCATCTTACATTAAGAGGGCCTCCCTGCCCCGTGTGGCAGAAGTATGCAGCTCAGGACTCATCTGAGTTGGGGATTGCTGGAGAAAAGCTCAGTTTGGGGGTTTCCCCTTGGTAACTGTGTTAAAACTGTTTAAATTTACCTGTATATAAGCGTCACATTTGAGCAGGTTTGCACTCAGTTTACCAGAGCTGCTCAATATTTGGCAACTTTAGCCAGAGGTCGGGAGTGCACCAGGACTGAAATCCAAGGCATCCACTGAAAAAAATGAAAAATAAGCATATTTTAAGCTAGCACTGTACTTTGGTAACTATATTTAATTGAACTACTGCTCTATTTTTGTTGTTTGTTATTGCTGTTTACTCTGCACATTGCATAGGGTAGATTCAGACCTGCTGAATCTAGAATGTTTGGCATCACTGTGCTTTTAAACCAGCCATCTTATGAGGGTCACCCTGCAGCCTTGTGACAGAAGTTTGTAGCTCAGGACCCACCTGCATTGGGGATTGCTGGAGAAAAGGTCAGTTTTGGATTTTCTCATTGGTAGTTGTGTTAAAACTATTTAAATTTGCCTATATATAAGCCTCACATTTACACAGGTTTGCCCTCAGTTTAAACTTATCATTTTAGGTATATGGCATGACAGATATCACATAATCTTTATAATCAGAATTGCTTTATCAAATTACTTTTACTTGTGTTACAGCTAACAAGTAGGTCATTTTTGCATTTATTGTAAGAATGATTAATACAGTTTAAATAATCTCATAATTATTTGACTTTTGGCTATATTCTCTGTGTTTGTGGAAATCATAATATATTTTGTAAGCAAACCTGAGAACTGTTTCTAGTTTGGGGGCACTGCAGTTAATCAATGTACAGATTGCAAAACCTTCATAGAGACCAACTTCTCATATCAATAATTTATTGAAATCAGGGATATTACACTACTGACAGATTTTGTGTGTGTGTGTGTGTGTGTGTGTGTGTGTGTGTGTGTTTGGAAGGAATGGCAAAGATTTGCTTCCTTCTCCATCGCTGTCTCAACTCAGATTTGGTATATTTATGTTAAAAGCGTGGTGGTGAGTTCATACACGTGAAAAGTGCAGAGAGGCTTGTAACATGCAGAGGCATCTTTTAACAACGTAGTAGCTCTGATTTCAATAATATTCCAATTTTATGACTTTATGCTAATTAAGTAATATACTGTAGTACATTCACTGTTTCATTGTGGGCCCACTTCTTTACTTTTCTGGCTTTGCACTCTTCCTATAGTCTGAATCCTAAGAGTTAGTGATATAGGCTTGTAATTATTCTGTAGTAAATTCTGACAGGAGCCAATGTATGACTTTTGTTCATGAGTCACCTGTATTTTTCTCATCCTCTACCTCTCTGTCAATTAGATGCCACATTAGTATGACCACAGCGTTTATCTTCTGTGTACCTTGTCCATTACTGTGAACATTCTTGAATCTTTAACTGTTATTCTTACAACTGAATGGGTGGCTGTGTATATCCTAGGATTCCTCAGATGTACATTTTTTCTAATCATAATGTTGAGAAATTTCAAAAGTCTCAGCATTTACAAAACTGCATAGAAATGCCCTGCTCAACTGCAAGATTCACCTGGTGGGATTTATCTAGGTTTTTATCAGATTGACACAGACGTACAGCTGGATTATACAAATGGATGCTGTGCTAGTAACAACAATTATCCTTATGAATGTAAAACTAAAACAGTGGCATGGGGAAAATGGATTTCTGGTGGCACTGCTTACAGGGAAGTAAACAGGCAACTGTAGAGTGTCTAAAACCATTTCTGTTCTCAGACAGTCATCATCATCTTTCGGCTTTTCCCGTTACGGGTCGCCACAGTGGATCATCTCTTTCCATTTCTTCCTATCCTCTGCATCTTGCTCTGTCACACCAACCACCTGCATGTCCTCTCTCACCACATCCATAAATCTTAACTTAGGCCTTCCTCTTTTCCTCTTACCTGGCAGCTCAATCCTTAGCATCTTTTTCCCAATATACCTATCATCCCTCCTCAGCACATGTCCAAACCAACGCAATCTCGTCTCTCTTGCTTTGTCTCCAAACTGTCCAACATGAGCTGACCCTCTAATATACTGATTCCTAATTCTATCCATCCTAGTCACACCGAGTGCAAATCTTAACATCTTTAGCTCTGCCACATCCAGCTCTGACTCCTGCCTTTTTGACAGTGCCACTGTCTCCAACCCATATAACATAGCTGGTCTCTCTACCCTCTTGTAGACCTTCCCTTTCACTCTTACTGGTACCCGTCTGTCTCAAATCACTCCTGACACTCTTCTCCACCCATTCCACCCTGCCTGTACTCTCTTCTTCACCTCTCTTTCACATTCACCATTACTCTGAACTGTTGATCCCAAGTACTTAAACTCGTCCACCTTTACCATCACTAGTGTATATTGTGTGGAGCTTTTCTCCCCGGGCCTCTACTGAAAATGGAAATATATCCAGCTAGACTATCCCGGTCAACAAATGTAAAATAAATAAATAAATAAATACTCCCTGCATCCTCACCATTCCTCTACCCTCCCTCTCATTTACACACATATATTCTGTCTTAGCCCTGCTGACCTTCATTCCTCTACTCTCTAGAGCATATCTCCACCTCTCCAGAGTCTCCTCAACCTGATTCCTACTCTCACTACAGATCACAATGTCATCTGCAAACATCATAGTCCACGGGGCCTCCTGTCTGATCTCATCTGTCAACCTGTCCATCACCACTGCAAATAAGAAAGTACTCAGAGCAGATCCTTGATGTAATCCCACCTCCACCTTAAACGGATCTGTCACTCCCACTGCAGTCCTCACCGCTGTCACACTACCCTCGTTCATATCCTGTACCACTCTTACATACTTCTCTGCCACTCCCGACTTCCTCATACAATACCACAACTCTTCTCTAGGCACCCTGTCATATGCTTTCTCCAAGTCTACAAAGACACAATGCAACTCCTTCTGACCCTCTCTGTATTTCTCCAATAACACTCTCAGAGCAAACATTGCATCTGTAGTGCTCACTAATCATCACCTCCCTTCTTAACCTAGCTTCTACTACTCTTTCCCATAACTTCAAGCTGTGACTGATCAATTTTATCCCTCTGTAGTTACTGCAGCTCTACACATCACCCTTATTCTTAAAGATAGGTACCAAAACACTTTTTCTCCACTCCTCAGGCATTCTCTGTCTTTCCAAAATTTCATTAAACATTCTAGTTAAAAAATTCCATTGCCATTTCTCCTAAGCACCTCCATGCTTCCATTGGGATGTCATCTGGGCCAACAGCCTTTCCATTCTTCATCCTCTTCATAGCTGTCCTTACTTCCTCCTTGCTAATCTGTTTCACTTCCTGATTCACTATCCCCACATCATCCAACATTCTCTCTCTCTCATTCTCTTCATTCATCAGCCTATCAAAATACTCTTTCCATCTACTCAACACACTCTCCTCTCTTGTGAGTACCTTTCCCTCACTATCCTTTATCACCCTTACTTGCCCAATCGGTACAGGTCCTTTTCTCCGTCTTTAGTGTCCAATCTCTCATACAACTCTCCATACATCTTATCCTTAGCTTTTGCCACCTCTCTCTTTGCCATGCGCCTCATCTCCTTATACTCATGTCTACTTTCTTCATCTCTTTGACAATCCCACTTCTTCTTCGCCAGCCTCTTCCTCTGTATACTCTCCTGTACTTCCTCATTCCACACCAGGTCTCCTTGTCCTCCTTCCTCTATCCAGATGTCACTCCAAGCACCTTTCTAGCAGTCTCCCTTACTAGTTCTGCTGTAGTTACCCAGCTATTCGGTAACTCTCCACTGCCTCCCAGTGCCTGTCTTAACTCTTCCCTAAACTCCACTTCACAATCACCCTTTTTTAACTTCCACCATTTAATCCTTGGCACTGCTTTCACACTCCTCCTGAAATCCCTACCTGTGCTGTACTGAGGACATTCCTTATTTTATTCTAGACATTATTGAGTTGTGGTTTCTTCTTTACTTCCATGATGCATTTCCACTGTATTTGTTGAAGTCTTTTCACAAATATAGAACATTTTTCCATCTCTGATTTTTTGCAGTTTATTTTCCATCTGTTTACCTCCAGTTACTCTGCCTACTAACAGTCAGGAATTATGTAGAACAGGAACATTAAAAGATCACAAACAGACATTTTTTTCTTCTTTATATAATGTTCTGGCTTTATCATTTAACATCTGCTCTCTCCTGTTTATCTTGGCATGTCTACTCTGTACTAAAAGTTTTGTTTCCTATCGTTTTTTTTTTTGCATTTTGTATTCTTTTTCTTCTTTTTCTTTCTTTCTATATTCTCTGCAAATCAGTTTCCTTTAATATGCTTACCACACAGACCTTCTTAAATGCATAATATGTATATCTATCTATATACGTATATATATATATATATGTGTGTGTGTGTGTGTGTGTGTGTGTGTGTGTGCACGTGTGTGTGTGTCTGTATATACATATATATATATATATATACATATGCACATGTAATTCAGAATATATTTTGGTATCGGTTATAGCTTGGCAACAAATGATGACTGCTTCTATTTCCTTCTCTTCCTCCTAGTTATTTACAGAACACCATGGCACCCCCCCCCCCCCCCAAACTTCCTTGCCAGATTATTGATAGCTTTTAAAACAGACTTCATCAGCAATGCTGGCAGCAAAACTGAGGCAACACACAAGTTAAATCTGCCTTATAATGCATCAGTCAATGTTAAATGGTACACTGTGTCCTGCAGAAATGATCACCCCTGTACAAAATGTACTTGAATTACTCATATGATTTGAAATTGTATTGCTGACACTTTGAGAGAAAGTTTAGCATGGCACAAATGGGCACAAACAATGAGGGAGTGACCACTGGTGTGGAGCATATTTCTCCCATGTTGGTAATGATGACCATGTCTAGGATATTGGACAATGGATTAGTTGATCTAGAGGGTTGGAATGTATGGATTCCAGGAAAGGGCAGGGTAGTGGAAATCACTCAGTATTATGGTGTTTGGTTGTATCTTAATATTGTCCAGTATGTCTATAAAGGTGTTGTGAGACTCTTGGGGCATTGTGGGGGATCTGTAGCAAGCTACAATTTGGATTGCAGTCTTACCTAGTGTTAGTTGCACCTGGGGATTCTCAGACGCATTATGTTGGCAACTAGGATGGAGGTGTGAATAACCTTGGTGAATATGTACACTTCTCCACCTTTGGTGTTGTGGTCTTGGTTTGGTGCCCAAAATGTGTGATAACAGTTGTAGCCTGGTATGACAGCTGTGATCTCTGGAGCATTGAAGCAGGTCCAACTTACTGTACAGATACTGATGTTCCCCATTTGTAGGTGTGCCTCAAGAGAGTGCCTTTTTTAGGTTTAGACATCTAGCATTGAGTAGCATTACCTTCAGTTTTGCATGCTTGTATCTGTTATGGTGGTACTTTTGTCCTATGAACCTTGCATAGATAAGGCACTATGGGGGTGCCAAGAGCTGTAGCCAGTAACCTGAATCCCAGGGGCAGACCATCTTGGGCAAAGCAACGTGGTTTGTCAATCATGTCGACCCAGGTAGACAGATACTGGATTCCATGTGAAGGACATCAGAAGCTTAGCCACTTGTTGAAGTCATTGCTGTGTATATGTATATGTGTGAGTGTTTATATGTGTATATACATATATATATATATATATATATATATATATATATATATATATATATATATATATATATATATATATATATCTCCATAAATGTATATGGATATGTGTATATATATATATATATATATATATATATATATATATATATATATATATTTTCATAGGTTAGAACTAAGCTAACTGCCCTCGTGAGACATTTCAAGCCTAGCCAATTACCCCATGTGAGGGTCAATCCCTGCACTTTGCGTCTGTAAGGTAAACACCTTAGCCATTATGCCATCCTTCCACACCCATGTGGATATATGTGTACACATACATGTTTGCCATATGTCCAGGACATGGGGTGGAGTCCTACCTCAGCACCAATAGTCCCAACGCCTTAGTGCAAGGGGATGTCATGGATGTATTGTATATATATATATATATATATATGTATATATATATATATATATATATATATATATATATATATATATATATACATATATATATAATATATATATATATATATATATATATATATATATATATATATATATGTATCGATATATATATATATATATATACATATATATATATATATATACATATATATATATATATATATATATATATATATATATATATATCGAGAGACTTTTGTCACTGTCATAGTGGTGTCTTAACAGACATGTTGGGTGTGGGAGGTCACATCTAATGTAGACATGTGAACCTTTGGCTACGGACAGACATCCTAAGAGCATGATAGTACAGTACCACTGCTAGCACACTAATGATCCTGTGGACTGCAGGGATATGACCAATATATGTGGACAGTCTGGCACTCTGTGGTTAGTCCAGAAGTGTACACATGTCTCCTTCATGCGAGACATGTGGACCACGTCTCCCAGTGTGGATGCTACTAGCCATGTACATGGGTATATCACTATAATACTGGAGTACATATGCCCACACACTGTATGCACACACACGCGCCATTATGTCCTGACACATAATACCTGGTGGTGCTGAGTTCACATGGCCACATACTGCCCAGTAGATAGTGACATACATCTGTACAGCAAACCACTGCTTTGTCAGAAATACACAACAGTTATGCTGGCCTGGCAGCAGTATGTCTTGCAAATAACTGGACATAACAGCACACTGGGAATTACAGTAGGCTGCTAGGCATGACAAAAAGCACTGGGCAAACTACAGGCAGACTGTCACAACAATGGACTACATATTGTATGGGGGAATACACATGTACCTGCGATTATAGCGGCTCGACACACAGGTCAGAGCACAGCATAGCAGACACCTGGAGAAAATGCATACCCACATCAAATGTCAATTCAGCCACAGCCACATGTGATACACAAGCTTAATATGACACTATAACAACTGTCTGATAAACACTATCCTCATATGTGCCACTCACACACTAACCCTACATACAGTGGTCATGGCGCAGTGTGGTCTGATGGCTGTCTGTGGTATGGAACACATGTGTGTCTGGCCCTACAGACATGTGAGCCAATAGGGTACCATACACTGGAGCAGTATGTAACATCAGTTAGAAAAGGACTGTAAACAATTGCATCTACCACAGTCTGTCCATAGCCTAAGGTTTGTAAGCACAATACACATACTATTGTTAATCATCCTAACTCAGGGGTCTGCAACATGTGACTCTGTAGCCGCATGTGTCTCTTCCACCCTGCTGTAGTGGCTCCATGTACCTCTGAGGATTAATGGACACTCTGCTGCACAACACACACACACTCACACACACACACACACACACACACACACACACACACACACACACACACTCACACACAGAGGGACACAATTATGGACATATGTTAGGTATTGTTTTATACCCTTATTTATCTTATATTTAGTATAACTATATATTTATTTTATTTATTTATTTATTTATTTACATTTGTTTACCAGCTGGAGCATCTTCTGTGTGGAGTCTGCATGTCCTCCCCGCGGTCAAGTGGCATTTGAAAGACATGCGTGAATGGGCGTGCCTTCATCGATGGTTGGGTGTCGGGCTGGCACTTTGGCACTGTATAAATCTACTGCCAATCATTAGCAGACTGGAGTTCCACTGTGGTAACCCCTAACCGGGAAAAAGCTGAAAGAAGAGCATTTACATTTGTTTACCAGGAAATTTCGACTGGACGCAGGTCTTTTTTCAGTGGATGCCCGGGGAGAAAAGCTCCACATTATGTACATGATAAATAGAGATATGCAACCGTATATGCTCTGCTATCTTCATTGTAGGAGTCAGATAGCTGTTGTGCCTCCAAATGAATTTAGTGTGGTGAGTGAGGGGTCAGGAATGGCGCTTTAGATAGTGAAGGTTGCAGATCCCTGCCCTACAGACACAGACCACAGTACTGTACACACAAACACAAAGTGTCCAAGTAATATCTTCAGAAACAACCCCTACTACGCACAACATGTCCAGCAGTCTGTTATGTGACTGGCTTGTTATCAGGTATGATGTCAATAAATAATGGTGTACAGAACATATGCACCATATATATGTGGGCTTCATCTGCACAACACGTGTGCAACTCTGCAGTCTAGAGGTCAGGACATGTAACACTGTTATATGCCCCTGTAAGTCAGTGTATGGGGGGATATGCACCATAAGTATCCTTGGGTGTTACAACATGTGAGGAATACCAGTAGTAAGCTGCCTTAAGGTATACGGATATACATTACCATACATTTCTTCTTGTGAACATTGCTGGCCTACTGCTTACTGCCATCAGTGTGATTGTGTTGATTTCAGTTATGCATTGTTATGTAACAGATAACGCCCGTTGTGTCAGCCTAGGCCTTTTCCCCCTACGGATTGTGTGCAGAGTATATTTAGAGGCCGCTGGGCTATATATTTGCATTACATACTGTTGATTGCTTGTTATCCTGTGGCCCAGTCTATCTTTCCTGTTGTACTACTTGAAAGCCTTGGCATGGACACCAACAGATGTGATGTTTCCGGATTACTGTAATACATGATCTATTTGAAAGTTGCATTACTCTGCTTGTATGTATTTCAAAGCATAACCAGCTATATGACATGGCATATACAACTGTAATAGTAGACAAATAAACCTTTCTTATGTGTACAAACCTGTGTGTTGTGTTACATCCTTTGACTTCTCTGTGGGTATATGTTTCAGGCAACAATTGTCTTTGGTATGGGTGACTTATACACTGTCAACCGGATGAGGTTGCAACTGTAGGGTTACTGGCTGTTCAGTATGGTGTGCACCCTCTGATTATGTATCTTCCTAGACATACCTCTGTATGTGTATGTGTAGTTACACACACACACACACACACACACACACACACACATATATATATATATATATATATATATATATATATATATATATATATATATATATATACATACATACATATATAAGTATCTGCACACATGTATCTGTGTATATGTATCTTAGGACTGTTTACTGCTTGCACATTGTACATTCACTATGGTAGCCAGACTGTACTGCATGATATGTTATCAATAACCACCTTACATAATACAGGTGGGATGGCTTACTGTTAACATCTTGTGGCCATGTAGTGTCAGGTCCTGGTGATGGCATTTGCAACAGTTGGTATTGTATTGCAGGGCAGACCTGTTTTGCTGGGTGGGGAGGATATTAATACGTGTAAGACTTATGTTGCTTGAGCCCCCTCACCCCCATTAATGGTGCCTGTGTTCATATATGTCTTTGTTATGTTCTCTATTATATCTATAGATATATATCTGTATATACATATATATATATATATATATATATATATATATATATATATATATATATATATATATGTATATATACAGAGAGAGGTATATATATATATATATATATATATATATATATATATAGCTAAATAGATATATACACATAGGGGGGATTCAGTAATCCTCCGTGTAAGACGAAATAAGTCTTACATGGAAATGGCAGTCCAACAGGAAGACGTCAGCACACCATACATATTCATGAGGGCACGCTGACTCAACTGGAAGGCTAACATGGAGAGTGTAAGACTGCAGGGGGCATGTCGGACTGCCAAGCAGTCCAAATATCCATGCCCCTGCAACTATATAAATGTGAAAATGACAAGTGCAATGAGCGAGTCCGCTGAAATGTACACATAGCAAACACTACACATCCCCACATACTAAACCCCTTTGTAACTCTAAAATGTAAACCTTTAATTTTTCTTTTATAATTCCCAATATAGCTGCCTGTATTTGCATGTGTTTGTGCGGGTGTGCCCATTGCTTAGCTACAGTTAGCAATTTCAACATCAAAGAGCATAATAAGAAATGTTTAGACAAATTAAATCAAATAGCAATAGCGTAGTAGTAGAGCCTTCACACAAAGAGGAGGCATTCACGGTTCTAGTCCCACCACTCCCTTTACTATTTTATGTACTAAATTAGTATATAAAATAATTCCTGACATATATGAATGAAATTTTAGTGAAAAGCATTGAAACGGCCTATGTATTAGTGAACAAAATGTATATATATAAATATAAGAAGGTGAGCAGCATTAAGGATATTGACATATAATTGCCCATGGCTAAGCAGCGTTGTACCCAGTGCAGTATAGTTGCCCATAGCTAAGCAGCATTGTACCCAGCGCAATATAGTTGCCCATAGCTAAGCAGTGCTTTACCTAGCGCAGTATAGTTGCCCATAGCTAAGCAGGCTTTACCTAGCGCAATATAGGTGCCTATAGCTAAGCAGTGCTTTACCTAGTGCAATATAAGTTGCCCATAGCTAAGCAGCGCTTTACCTAGCGCAATATGTTTGCACGGCGCTGCGCACTGTGCTAACCAGTGCACCATCGGGCAACGTCGGGCAGTGTGAAGCAACGTAGAGCAAAGTTGAGCAAAGTCGCCTAAACACAGCCACACCCCCTAGCCTGTCTGGACAGTAGTAAAATAAAAAGCAATGACAAAGCTCTAACCTGGGACACTGTACACATAATCAAAGTACTGAACCACTAAGCCGTGACAGCATAGCATAAACATGCACTGTTAACATACATATACTTATAAATGGAAGTTTAACCATTGCTAAGCAGGTTTGCTATTAGCTGAGATATTTCAAAAACGGCCAATCACAAATAAGTGTGGGAAATGAGGCATATTTAAGCTCCATAGGCAGGAATACTCTCCATAACTGGTTGTAGCTCCCATCTGCAGTCAGAATGGCCGGTGCTGGACAGGGTACTCGCTTTCAAGCACAAGGAGTCAAAATACATGGTTTGGCTCCTTGTCCACCATCATGAGTCAAGACTCCTGCCCGGCCAGTTTCAAGGGACGGAGTACAAAGCAGAGGCTTGGAACCAGTTAGCTCATGATCTCACCAGTGCCACAGGCGTCCCTCAGACTGGTGAGCAGGTCCATCACCCACCATGCAGACCTGAAGAGACGGAAGCAGGACCAACTGAACCGATGGATACAGGAGGCCCATGACATGCAAGATGCCCCACTACTGAGTAGGTAGCCATGGAATGAAGTATGTAAGAAATGCTATTGTAGTCTATATAATGGATAGGTATGTCTCAATATCCCCTCATTTACTTCACAGCTGTAGGTGTCCATGCTGTGAATCGGCAAGCCTATGCAGATAGGCTGCTAAGGCTGCACCACCAGGCAGGTTAGTAATTATTCTGCATGTATTATTATATAAAATAAGTCAGAGAGCCTGAAAAAGAGTGTTGTAACCCATTAATAAAGGTATAATAAGTCTTGAATAAAGTCTCTGCATGTATTGTAATATAAAATAAGTGAGAGAGTGTGAAAAAGTGTTGCAACCCATTAATAAAGGTATACTAAGTCTGGAATAAAAGTATTCTGCATGCACCAAAATATGAAATGAATGAGAGAGCCACTACAAAAGTGTGTAATGTAATTAATAAAGGTATAATTCCTGGACTGTGTCCGTGTTACTTTCTTTGATATGTTGTTGTACCCTTGCATTATGGAAATAGTACAGTTGTATTAAGTGCTGCAATCCACATGTGTGTAGGTCCATATAAAGTGGATGAAGAGAATGCCAGTAGCACTTAAGCATATATACAGTCCTCAACTGTTGGCTCATGGCTATCATGTACAGGTTAATCTGGCACATGAGTAGCTTGTGATTGTGTTCCCCACAAATGTCAATGTGCTGCTAGAAATGTAGGGGTCTGTTAAAATGTAGCTGATAATGTCACTTGAAGACACCCAGATATGTAGATATATGAATATAAATGAAATATATAAATATGTAGCAGTAACATCTGCATCTTGAACAGTTTGTATGTCAGATACAGGTCAGGTATATAAACAGCTATCAAAACCCATTTCACAATTTAATGGACACTGCCTAGTGTAATAATACATGTAGGGGATATATAACTGCAGTCAGTAGGAATGTAGAGTAAAGTTATAAGTATATATAAGTTGTTAATGGAGTGATCCTTTTACACTCTACTTTATGGTCATACATAATGGCATTCCACACCTGAATGGGTATGTGTAATCTGACAAACTTTGTTGGGACATATGTCCTATTGGTTTATAAATATCTGCATGTACTTTGATGCATGTGCCCTGTTCACATACCACAATCTTGGTGGCCTGTTGCCACCAATAAACCCTGCATGCTGTTGGAATGTCCACTGTTGTTCTAAATATGCATGTGTTATGCTTGCTGTTCAACTGTTGGAATTCTTGTGTATTGGGTTAATGGGAATACTATTGCATGCTGTTACAACTAATTTGGAATGCTGTTGTCTGTTACTAACCCATATTGTCATTAAATCCTGCTAAACATAGAACATATGGGAAGGCCAGTCCCAGTGGACCCTCTTCTCCCCTCCCACCTCAGCTGGCGATGGCACCTGGCACCAGCATGTCCGGTGCCCAGCCGGGGACCTCCTCCTCCGGTGGCCCTGTGCCACCTTTGGGTGGAAGCACTGCAGGGGATGGGGCTTGTCCCCCCCATGCAAGCTTGGCCGGAGGAGGGCCACCTATCACCCTCTGAACAGTCCGAGCTGTGGTGCATAGGGAGATCAGACGTACAGTCATTGATCCTCTACACCAGCTCGAGGCAAGAGTGGCGCAACTCATGGGTGAGCCTGCCCCTCCTATTCAGCCCCCCAGCACAGCCACCCTCCGGGCTGTGAAGGTGCAGTGGTGACTGCCCATGGGTGGGGATGTCAGTTCGACTGTTGCCATCTGTGGGCTCATGGGCTTGCGATTTCCAAACACCCTTCCCTGTCAATGGTGTTCACCCACCCCATGTGTCATATTCTGCCCATGTATGCATCTTGTTTGTCTTGTCTGTTTACCTCCCCAACCTACCTCCCCAAATATACCTACTTCCCCTACCCCACATACCACTCTCACCTGAAAAATAAAATGGGCAATCTGCTCCCACAAAAATATTACGCCCTATACATAGCTGCCCATTTTGCACACATGTCCGCTGGAAAAATAAACTGAAATTTAATTGGCAGTACAACATACTTTGTTGTCCTCACCCCTCTCTCAGGGGTGGAAAGTTTCAAAATTCCATCCAAATTATTAGTCTATGCACAGCTGTTGCTGTTAAAGAAATGGGCAGCTATGGACCTTCCCTACACCCGTCCTGCACATCCCGAGCTGTTTTCCCTACTGTCTTTCCCTCTTTGTGCCCCTTTTTCACCACTTTCCTATCTCCCTATTTTCTTTTCTTTCAAAGAAATGAGTGCGGGGGTTAGCAGGAGTAAGCACTTTTAAGCAGTAGTTAGCGGGTTTGAGCGAGTGTGCTCTTAGTTAAGTATTGCTAAGTGTCGTGCAAACTCATGCAAACCTGCTTACAACTGCTTAAAAGTGCCTTAGTCACTCTGCATGGCAGGGCCCTTGTCCTGCTGAGCAGTAAAATAAAACACCTCTGTCAGTCTCAAACCCAGGACCTTGGACACACTACATTGCATGAAGTACTACTAAGCCACAAGTTGGTGCTGTAATAAATATATCACAATGAGTGAATGTAAAGGGAAAATAGGAATGCCATAACACAAATCTTGTTCTGTGGATCTTTACCAGCAGTTGTTGTGGAATTGCATGACATGACTGTGAAAAGAGAACCAGCCATTCTAGCAGGAAATAATGTTACAGTAGCACTTTACAAACCCCACACAGTATCAGAGCAGGATAAACACTGGCATATTTGAATAGGGCAGAGGCCATACTTCCCAACTGTGACTGCTTGTCAGGGATGTCCCTGATTCGTAAACAAATGTTAGCTGTGTCCATCTGAATCCCTCTGCAAAGTACTGACGTTAGGCAGAAAAATGAGGAATTACACTTAATGAATAATATCAATAAGTAAGAGTACACACTGCATGCACATCAGAAAAGGTGTATTAATACATATGCTCTGATTC
Organism: Protopterus annectens; assembly: GCF_019279795.1. Classification (NCBI taxonomy): domain Eukaryota; kingdom Metazoa; phylum Chordata; order Ceratodontiformes; family Protopteridae; genus Protopterus; species Protopterus annectens. The sequence goes on along the minus strand of NC_056733.1, from coordinate 1,203,892,898 downwards.
TCTCACAGTCTCACCTTAATGTCTGTAATATATTACAGGTGTACCTCACTTATATGTACCTTTCCCTGACGCTGTTCAAACATATACCTGAGTGTATCAGAGGTCTGGCAGAGGCAGAAACACACAGGCATATCAGCCTTTCTGCTGTTACACACTCTGCAAATAACGTTGGAAGGACTTCCACAAGCATACCCTTATGTAGGAGTACAACACAGAAATATCAAAGGATGTAGCCATGTATTGGTAGCAACCAACTGTGACAATGCCATTGTTCCAGTGCTGAAAAGACCGGTGTGGTGCACAGACAAAGAATAATAGGCTAACCTCTGGCTACCATCTGGATATGTCCACAGGTGTGAGCTATGCAGACAGACTACTTGCCTTGATAGACTAACAGGTACACAGCAACCCTGTATGTTCAGCAAGATAAACATCACACAATAATAAATAATGCTCTCTGTACTTCTGCACCCCTACCCAAAAGAACAATACACCTGTGTATTCAGGCTCTACCAAGGATGTAAATAGGCATACTCAGTAACAAACAAAGTTAAAACAGAAGGCACCAACGCAGTGAATCCACAGTGAGAGGAACCAGTCCGTAGGATGAAGCATAAAATGACTTTTAATCATGTCGAACTTTAAAAACAGTACCAAGTCTTCTTTTGACCAAAAAGAACTTTGAATTACATCAAAAAACAATTAAATTCAAGCGCTTTCGCTTGGCTCGAATACCAAGCTTTATCAAGATGGATTACATACTAGAAGGGAGCCATTAATATAGGACTCTCCTCCAACCATGTGACTACAAATCATAATTAAATCTTAAAGCTATAATTAATTTAAAAATGTTGCAAGATTTTTTAGAATACAGAATCATGAATTGTTGTTCATATTTAATCTGCCATACTGGCCTGGCTACACCTATTAATTTATTTTGACATACTCCATAACTATTTACAAAAAATAATGAATAATGAATAAAAGCTTGAGTTAAAAAATCTTGTGCTGAAAAATCATTCTACAGAACATACATTGCTCTGGTTCTTATTTATATATCCCAACTTCTTGTTAATACAATTTTACACACAAAAAATATATATGCATGAATGTTTTTTTTTTTTTTTTTTTTTTTATAAGATGCTGATATAAAATGTATATAAGTAAATATAAGTATATTTAAATAAACAATAACATAATTGTAGATCAAAACAAATTTTATAAACAGCTTCTAAATGCAATTCATCTACTATTCATATCTTGTTCACAATCTAGCCATTCTTAATTTCAGGACACTTCTTATATTAATATTGTCGTTCAGGCCAGGACTACTGGCAGCATCTAATTTAAGCTGCCAGAGAAGTTCCTTGTATTCTAATCTTGTCTCCCAGTCGCCCCCCCCCTACCATCCGTTTTTACTTGTTCTAGTACTATGAAATTTATTTGCATATCTGGGCATGTGATAGAGTGCTTGTAAAAAGCATTGGTTTCCTTTTTCCTGGAAACCTCATACAAGTGCTCATAAATTCTCCTTCTCAAGGATCTTTCTGTTTTGCCAACATAGAAACTAAAGCATTTTGTGCAGAATCCCAAATATACCCTTTTGTTGCACAATTCGTATAAATATTGGCTTGAAAATGGAAGTTCCTTGAGGGAATGTGTAAAGAGCTTTTGTTTGAAATAGCTGTGCACTGTTTATACATCCCACGTTTATAAGTACCTTTTTTCAAGTTTTTGCTATTGTTCATTCTCCCTTGGGGTTGATACTTTTCAAATAATTCTTTCATATTAGTATCCCTATGTCTAGTGAATCTAGGGTGTTCTGGGATATACTTTTTCAACTCTTCATGTGCTGTCAAAACCGGCCAGAACTTAGAAATTACTTCTTCAATTTGTTGAGAGTTGCTTGGGAAAGTGTGCGTGTAATTATTACAATGACCAATGTTATGGGCATGGCTAGGTTTTGTTTCCTGGATCTGATCCAAGCCTAACAGAGGGGTATATCTGCCCTCCCTGTTGTCTAAAACCTCTTTACTTAACCTATCTATCAGAGCTTCAGGATATCCTCTTTCTAAGAACATACTTTTATTAGTGTCAATTCCTCCAAAAAATGTTCCAAGGTACTGGACATTCTTGAAGCTCTTATTATTTGGCCTTTAATTATGCCTTTTTTTCTGGTAGAATGGATGGCCACTTGTGTAATAGAGGTATGTGTTGGAAAAGGTGGGTTTCCTGTACAATTTGGATGTGAACCTATTACTAAAACAATCTTTAGATAAAGTTACATCAAGATAATTCATCTTTTCATTACTAATAGTGTGTGTAAAAGATAAAAATGAAGTGGTGGAATTAATGTAATCAAAAAATTCCAAAAATTGTTCTTCTGTACCACTCCACAATTAACCTATATCATCTAAAAACCGGGTGTAATGTTTTATGTATTTCTCCCACTTGGTGGAAAAAACACATTTTTGTTCCCATCTGTGCAAAACTATATTCGCATACATGGAAGCACATGGCGCACCCATCGCCACTCCCTTCTTTTGTTTGTATATTTCTCCGTTAAAAAACATAAAATTATTTTCCGGTATGATCTCCATAAATTCAACTAATAAATTAATGGTGTTAGCCGGCTTCCATGTATGCGAATATAGTTTTGCACAGATGGGAACAAAAATGTGTTTTTTCCACCAAGTGGGAGAAATACATAAAACATTACACCCGTTTTTAGATGATATAGGTTTATTGTGGAGTGGTACAGAAGAACAATTTTTGGAATTTTTTGATTATATTAATTCCACCACTTCTTTTTTATCTTTTACACACACTATTAGTAATGAAAAGATGAATTATCTTGATGTAACTTTATCTAAAGATTGTTTTAGTGATAGGTTCACATCCAATGTAGGAACCACTTTTCCAACACATACCTCCATTACACAAGTGGCCATCTATTCTACCAGAAAAAAGGCATAATTAAAGGCCAAATGATAAGAGCTTCAAGAATGTCCAGTACCTTGGAACATTTTTTGGAGGAATTGACACTATTAAAAAGTATGTTCTTAGAAAGAGGATATCCTGAAGCTCTGATAGATAGGTTAAGTAAAGAGGTTTTAGACAACTGGGAAGACAGAAATCCCCCTCTGTTAGGCTTGGACCAGATCCAGGAATCAAAACCTAGCCATGCCCATAACATTGGTCATTGTAATAATTACACGCACACTTTCTCAAGCAACTCTCAACAAATTGAAGAAGTAATTTCTAAGTTCTGGCCAGTTTTGACAGCACACGAAGAGTTGAAAAAGTATATCCCAGAACACCCTAGATTCACTAGATGTAGGGACACTAATATGAAAGAATTATTTGAAAAGTATCAACCCCAAGGGAGAATGAACAATAGCAAAAACTTGAAAAAAGGTACTTATAAATGTGGGATGTGTAAACAGTGCACAGCTATTTCGAACAAAAGCTCTTTACACATTCCCTCAAGGAACTTCCATTTTCAAGCCAATATTTATATGAATTGTGCAACAAAAGGGGTAGTATATTTGGGTTTCTGCACAAAATGCTTTAGTTTCTATGTTGTCAAAACAGAAAGATCCTTGAGAAGGAGAATTTATGAGCACTTGTATGAGGTTTCCAGGAAAAAGGAAACCAATGCTTTTTACAAGCACTCTATCACATGCCCAGATATGCAAATAAATTTCATAGTACTAGAACAAGTTCTAGAACAAGTAAAAACGGATGGTGGTGGGGGGGGGTGACTGGGAGACAAGATTAGAATACAAGGAACTTCTCTGGCAGCTTAAATTAGATGCTGCCAGTAGTCCTGGCCTGACAATATTAATATAAGTGTCCTGAAATTAAGAATGGCTAGATTGTGAACAAGATATGAATAGTAGATGAATTGCATTTAGAAGCTGTTTATAAAATTTGTTTTGATCTACCATTATGTTATTGTTTATTTAAATATACTTATATTTATTTATATACATTTTATATCAGCATCTTTAAAAAAAAAAAAAAAAAAAACATTCATTCATATATATTTTTTGTGTGTAAAATTTTATTAACAAGAAGTTGGGATATATAAATAAGAACCAGAGCAATGTATGTTCTGTAGAATGATTTTTCAGCACAAGATTTTTTAACTCAAGCTTTTATTCATTATTCATTATTCATTATTTTTTGTAAATAGTTATGGAGTATGTCAAAATGAATTAATAGGTGTAGCCAGGCCAGTATGGCAGATTAAATATGAACAACAATTCATGATTCTGTATTCTAAAAAATCTTGCAACATTTTTAAATTAATTATAGCTTTAAGATTTAATTATGATTTGTAGTCACATGGTTGGAGGAGAGTCCTATATTAATGGCTCCCTTCTAGTATATAATCCATCTTGATAAAGCTTGGTATTCGAGCCAAGCGCTTAATTTTAATTGTTTTTTGATGTAATTCAAAGTTCTTTTTGGTCAAAAGAAGACCTGGTACTGTTTTTAAAGTTAGGCATACTCAGTACTGAAATATGTCCAGTTGTCTTAAGCAGCCTGTGCTAATGTCAACACAAAAAAAAAAACCACAAACCATTCAGAAGTGAGTAAAGTAATATTTACAGTATAGTAGTTCACAAACAGTTCATGTGCCAGAAGAACACATTGCAATAACTAATTTTGTATGGTAGTTAATTGTCTAATTAGAAAAGAAAGTACATGCTCCCATGTATCTTGTGTTAGCATTTGGAGGGGTGAGTAAAATTCTACACTGACAAATGTGTACTAGATGCAGCAACATTCAGGTTTGAGTACAACATGCAAATCACTGGCTACAACCCTAGCTTCAGATATAAGAAGTATACCAACCTTCTGACTGACACAATGGTGTCCACAGCAAACAAGCATGGGCCCCACTTTGGAAAGCTGAAAGGGGTACGCCTACCTAACTTAGCATTTTATAGCAGTGGGCTGCTATGGAAGTGATTACTGCAATTACCACACAGCAGGCTGCATGCAATTACTAAATGGTGGGCACCAATTGGTGCAGAGGCCATCACATGCACATGTGCAGATACCTAGAAAACCAGGCTGTACTTGCTGTCCACACATGCAATAATATCATTGCAGCAACAGACAGAGACAGAGAGCAACATCAACATCAACATCAACATCAACATCAACAGACAGAGAACCCCCCCCCAAAAAAAAATATATATATTTCCTTTAAAAACAGATGGAACAGAGAAATACAAAGGAAAGGTATGTAACACATACGTATTCGCTGGCATGTAATCGATGTTTTTGAAGAGCACTCTACATACATTGAATCATCCATATGTGGCAGCAGTATGTATCTATATGTATCTGTACATGTGCATAGGGCAAGGGACATACTACAACTGTTTGTGAAGGGTGTATATATATATATATATATATATATATATATATATATATCTATATATATATATATATATATATATATATATATATATATATATATCTAGAGAGAGAGAGAGAGACACAGGGTCATACTTACTGCGACAGGTGCCTGGTGACCAAGGCATGGACTGAAGCTCAGTGTTGACACTGCAGTGCCATCCCTTCTTGCCAAAACACTGCACCTATTAACTACCACATAGGTGGTAGTCTACCTAACACCGAAGGTGTGATAAGGGAACATGGGACACAGGTGGATAGTAGTCTCCCCTTTGATAATCACAGTGCCACACTAGTCATGTAATCTGTCTACGTGGAACACGTCATCACAAAAGGTGTGTCATCTAGGGAAATATAGGTCAGTGTTCCCCTCTACTCATCACACTGAAAACCCATTATAGAGTACAATTCCCCATGTGGTATGTTCCTCACATGACAACTACAGCAATTGGAAAGGCCACATACATAACTCACAAAGAGTAATACTGGCCTCAAACAGATGCCCTATGCAGACCAACTCACAATACCACAGCTAGACTGTGTTGCATACCACCTACCCAGAGGTGACCTCTGCCTAACATACAGAGCTATGTCACACCCATAGCTGTTGGACATCCTCCACGTAAACATATTACAATCCCTCCGAGATACACACTCTAGGGCCCTAAACCTTGTCAGCTCACTAAACAGCACATGCTGGAAGGATAGATTCCCATCTCAGAGACATGCCATACTCTGGAACAAACCACCTATCAATAGCAAGCAAAGCTCCTCATTAGCAGTTGTCATAAATACTCCTGATGATTGGTTGGGAAATAGGAAATACACCCCGGGAATCACCTCTGTGGCTCTGGTTGACAGAGGCAAGTGAAATTAAATTACATGTGTGTCAAAGGCCAAGGTAGCATATGGCTAGGCTGCTGTAGGCCCTAGGGCCAATAGCGTATTACCTACCTATGACACGATGCACACACACATGTACTTAGTGTAATAATTGCTATGTGAGGTTGACTGAGTGTGATGGTGAATGTGTTGGTGAATGTGTGCAAGGTCTGTAAAGGTGTGATAGCTTAGTGTGAAATTGTTTCTGTTATGGTAGTGTGCGTCCTAGCTGTGATCCCAGCAAAAGATGTGTATACTATTGCTAGGCAGGAAAAGTAATATGGCATACGGTGTGATGTAGTCCCTTGTTGTCGACTGTGGTGTCCCATTGTAGGCTAAAGCAATACATGTATGCTTAGTGAGTGGTACTGCTGGTGAATCCAACTCCCATATGAACTGTAGTACTACTTGAAGCTGTAGGCCTAAACAGTACAGTATGGTGTATGTTCACATTGCTTGGAAACACTGTTTTGTGTGTTCCCTGTAGTCCTCACAGATTACATACCTCAGGCATAAGGTTTTGTAAGTAGTGACACACAGTACTGTATGGTACACAGGTAAAGCTCATCTGAGTTGGCATACATTTGTGTGTTGTATGTATGTCTGATGTGTGTGTAATTATGCCTGTACCATTCCCTCAATCATATGTGTGTTACAGGGTATACATGTGTATCTAGCAACATGTATAGTCTAGTACAGCAGTATGCCACCTATATTAACAATTGTGCACATATGCTAGGCAGGGGTTTGGCATCAATGACTAGGGTGGTATACTGGTAATACTGTAACTGTACTTTACATTCATTGCAATGGATGACATCTTTCTTTATGCATTAGCTTGATATATACCTCCTGTGGCTAGGTGGTGCATTGTGTCACATACAGTGTGCTATGTACTGGTGTATAGTCTTACATACTGGCTTCTCTTTGCTGCTGTGCAGAACATGGTTTGATATATAGAGCATGCCAGGCACTGTCAGCCAGTTGTGGCCTGAACACTAATATGTGTTATTGAAGATGTGTATCCTCTGACAGCCAATCGGATGCTATCTATGGCCGTTAATTGATATCTGCACTTTAGAATGTTAAGTGTGCCACATGACTTGCTCACACATATTGTTTAATTGTCTTCCATGGGCATTGCCCACCAACGCAACCCATGTTATACAGCTGCAGAGGAACAGGAGATACACAGCAGCCTGTTGCAGTACTAAACCCTGCTGTTCTCTAGAACCAGCCAGGACCAGCATGTGCGGACTGCACTGTGGCAAGATCTTGTTCATCGGGTAAATGACATAGGCATGCATAACCGGACATATGAGCAGGTACACCATCACTGCAGTGATTTAATTAGACATGTCCAGCAGTGTGCGTCTGATATCCATAAACAACAGCTTGCCACAGGTGGTGGGGTAGCCATTCATCCCCCCCTCACCAGAGTGGAGGAGCTGCTCATAAGCGTGGTGGCTCCTGACCAACAACAGGAACATACATGTGTCATCATGGGGTCCGGAGCCACCCAGCATGTTGACATGGAGCGTACAGGTAACATGCCCTATCTGTAGACTACTGTTACCTGTATTGGTAGAGTATGCATATGTGAGATGTGTACTGTGTGTTTAGCAGTTGTGCTGCCTAGTGTTGTGCATTACTGATATGTGGAATATAATCTGTACGCCTGTGACTGTTGACTGTTGTACTACTGTAGTTTAGCAAACTCACAGTAGCAATGCCACAGTTGTGGCCACTGACAAACTGTCTCATATTCTTGTAGGTCCCTCTGGTGTGGCAGCAAGGCAGCCGGTCAATGCTGGTGAGTGTGTTATAAATGTAATATTGCTAATGAAATGTGCATGTCATAGGTGAGGTGTAGGCCATGTACACATAACACACCTATGCATAATGCATGCTGTGCATGTTTGCTGTGAGGCTATGCACATCTCAGTAATGTCAGTAGCTGCCTCAATCACATGCAATACACACAGCATCGCACACAGTTGTGGCAAGACCATACTGGACATTGGCTAGGCATAGTTGATACACATGTACACAACATACACAACTTTGTCATACGCAGTACACCTTAACATGCTACACATGGTGTATACAGACACCCACTGTAAGGTCACACTTCAGTATCCCACATGTCATCCACACAGCACACATAATATACGTGAGAGGTAGAGGCCTATCATGGGGCTGTGCGACACTCTTCAACACACAACACATTCATGTTAGGCAATGCTCCCTATTGGGTACCTTACAAGCCCATGTAACAAGTGGCTGTGTAATTGTAAATGTAGCCACAGTACTGCAGTTCAGGTACAGCATGCTAGGTGGTGATCTGACACACATTAGTAGCCTTGAGTGACCACATGATGCATGATGATGATGGCTCATGGTACTACACCCCATCCAGTTACAGTGACCACAGTACTACACATAGCAGTCATTGCTATGCACCTCAATGTTGTGTGTGTGCAAACAGTTTATAGGTCACATAACACACATTGGGAATGTGTGATGTTCAATGTTGCAGTCATGTTGTAGCATGCAATGTCATGGCTGGCACTGGCATGTCCACAATATGTCCTACACTCACCATAACCACTGTGCAATGGCCATGTTGAGCAATGGTATTCCATCATGTATACATGCACCACTCATCCTGTGTGTATACATAGCATGCATGTGTTAAACCTGTGTCCACAATTATCTGCTACAGACACCAGACACAGACACTGTAATCAGAAATGGATATCTATGTGACACATAGATACACTTCCAGCCATGACATATCTGTGAGTGATGGTGCACAGGACATTGCAGACCTTTTAATACTTGCACAGCAATGTTGTGTCCATGTACACATTGTGTTCCAGGGTGAGGCCAATCACTGAACAATGACACACATGCATCAAAGCCATGTATACTGTTAATAACAAGGGCTGCCTACATTTGCACTGCATGATCTTGAGCAACAAATATTCTGCATGCTGACACATGTGATATGACTGTTTGCCTTGTGATACTGTAACCCACCTTAAACCACTAATGAGTATGTTTTGGATTGCTGGTGGTATATGTGGGTATCTGCTGTAGTGAGGAGTGTATTTGTGTGCATGTGTGCATGTGTTCATGTGTGCATGTGTTCATGTGTTTATGTGTGCATGTGTTCATGTGTTCATGTGTATATGTGTGCCGACATCATGTATAGGTCGTAAAGTGTGTTTCCTGTCTTCCTCCCACAAGTGCTGTGTTAGGGCTGGTTCACTGCAGCAGGGAAACTGATGTCACTGAGCCACATAGTGATAATGAAGATAGGTGTGTGGAGGCACAGGCGTGTTTGCCAGGGTCTTTTGTTGGGACACCAATTGACAGTACACAGCTGTCCACCCCATCCATGCATACAGTCATACTGCCAATACATCTATCACCAATGCCCATAGCTGAGGGACAGCATACAGTTGGCATTGGCCAGGACAGTGTGGTATCCATGGCACATGCATCCCAACACAGCAGCCATACCCAGATGTCTGGAAGGGTACCACATAGGCAGATGTCCAGGGGTTCTCATAGGAGCACTGCTGCTCATCATGCCACTGGCAGATGTGCCACAGTTCTGACAATGTCACACATGTTCCAGGCTGTCATGGAGGCACAGGCACATATGGAAGGGTACTCCAGACAGGGACTAAGGGGACAGAGGGCACATAACACCACCATCATTGACAGTATCCGTGACCTAGCAGGTGCCATCCATCATTACACTGAGGTCACTGATAGACGTTGGGGAGAGACATTAGATATCCTCCGCAATGTCATGTCCATGTGTTAGGACAGTGTGGGACGGCAGAGACGTTGATGTGGACGTATGCCAGAAACATCAGCAGCTGGCAGTCGCCACGGATGTCCCTCAGTCCACAGCCACTCCCATAGTGCCAGTACCAGCCCCAACAATGTTGGGTGTGGGTTGTCCATTGAACAAACTAGAAGACCATGTGCACGTGGCACTGGACAGTCCCAGCTGGGACCTGTGTCCAGTGTACATCCATCCACCTCTGGGGAGAGTACCCAGTCTGGTCTAGTACCTGATAGTGTCAGTAGCACCCCTGCCAGGCACAAGTAACGTGTCCATGGCCAGAGACGGTGATCTGTAAAGCCTCACAGGTACAGTCTGTGGCTGTCCCACAAATACCCATATATGGCAGCCACATGGTGGAACTGTGTGCATGCAGACACACACACTTACACCAGACACCTAGGGCTAACACATACCCACACACATTACAACAACATTGGCCCATTCCAGTATTCTTGCCCCTCACACACACACACACACACACACACACACACACACACACACACACACACACACACACACACACACACACACACACACATACATGTCAAGTGGATGGTTCACTGTAGGCCTCTGACAAACCAACAACACACCCTGTGCATATGATGAAACCTGTGCCACATCCTGTCATCTGTAACATCGATGCAGGAACAGGCTACCATGGTGCTGATGCACAGTGTGTCTATAAAGCAGTATAGTAATGTTAGCATGTTGTCAGCAGTAGAGTGTAATGATATGTTTGAAAGTGTAGCTGAGCAGGCATGATGCATTAAAGCTATGATTGTCATTGTAGTGTTGTTTACACCAGTGTTGGTTCCAATTGTGTATTGTCTGGCCATGTGCCACTTGGCTGATGTGTGCAGTATTGGCAGCATGTGTTAGAGAGTGGACAGTATGTGTGGGATGTGTGTAGCACAGATTTGCAGGTGTACAGTTGTGAACATGGTGGAGGTGCACTGTCTGCATGTACGTGCATAGTGGACACATGGCCAGGGTGACATGCTCTGCATTACACAGTAACACTCCATAGTTTCTATTGGTGGCCAGTATGCATTGTACTACACACATTCCGGAACCTGACTACACATGTGTGTATGACATGGTTTGACACTATGCTGTGGGTGATACTGTTACTATCTGTCTTTGTCTTGCATTCTGGTAGTATACATCACTTCCACAGCCTGACCATAACCGATCGTTAGATGATGTCTTGACAACTGACACACAGATGTAGGACACACAGCAACATTTGGATCCTTCAGGTACTACACTATGCCAGTAACCACTGGTATTCACCTGTACCCATTACTGACACCACTCCTGTTTGGCATATAGCTCTCTTAGGTACAAGCAATCACAGTAATGATATCTCCGTCCATGTCTGATAATGCATACTGTGGCCTATAATGCATTCTCCAGATGACACACACATCCTGCACAAGGGTATCATACAGACAGATGCCTGTTGTCAAACCCATGCTGGAAAGCTATAAGCCAAACTAAGCATAGTCATCCACCTTTATGGAACATATTATCCCCACAGTACCACATAGGTAGTAGCCAACAACATGATGAACAGGTACCGATCTGTACATGCAACCAAGTGTTACATCATCTGTCCTTTGTTAATCACATTTCCAAAGGTATTTTGAGATCCATTGGTGGATCACATAAGCAATAAGGAGTTTGCATGCATATCCACAAAGGCTGTTCAACACCTGTTATAAATAGTCATCATTGACAGACTTTGCTGCATTTGAACAGGTCTGACATATACCTCGGCCATAGACCCTCACACACACATTCCAATAGGAACCGTAATGACTTTGTGTGACACAGATGACCTAGGCCAGGGATCACTGCAGTGGCTGGGCTTGTCACAAGCATACAGATGTGACCTAAGGTCTGGGAAGCAGCAGCACAGTCTGGCAAGGATGATAACTGTGTTATTGGAGAAAGCAGGGTTCCTACACATGCAATCATTGAGGTAACATGTACGTATATGTATTTGCCACAAAGCTAGCTTACATATGCAATGTATACTGATATGTCATATAGTAGTAGTAAAAGCAAAACCCACGACACATTGATCAACAGTGTCACACACATACAGCACACACACTTACCAAGTGCAGGATTTAAACCCCTACTTAACTACTTCATGATACTAGATGAGTACGCTTTAACACGACACGCTGTACATATTACTGGAAGTACTCTTTTCCACACGTATATTTGTAGGATGGTGACATCATCAGACTTGACAAAGGTTAGTTTACCACTTTTGAGGTGTTTCACTACTCTCCTAAAAGGTTGCTCCTTCACAAGGAGATCACACGCAAACAGTTGTCCAGTGCAGGATTCAAACACCTACCTAATTACTTCATGATACTAGAGGTGTACACATTAACACACTGTGCTATACATGTTATGGGAAATTCTCTTTTCCACAGGTATATTTGTAGGCTGGTGACATCATCAGACTATAAGAAGTGGGTTATATTAGGTAACGTTAGATGGGCTACATTGTAGGAATGTCTAAACACTTTGGGCATGTTATCATCAAAGGTGAGTTTACTATCTACCTGTGTCCCCAGGGCCATAATGACTTTCTCCGTACATGCTGGATTACCACCTATGTGGTAATTTGTGTGCACTTTGTTTTACCCAAAGGGGATGACTTTGCATTCTTTGCCATTCAGCTTGAGGGCATTGTTTTGACACCACGTATCTGTCTCTGTAAGACACTTCTCGAGGATGTCTGTGTCAGCTGTACAGTCAATTATGGACCACAGTTACCATTCATCTGCAAACCTGTTCAGTCATACACTTGCCATGCTTCCCTGTACCTCTGAGCAGTATCTACTGAACAGCTGGGTTCCCAGGACCAAGAACTGTGTGATGCCATTTGTGACTGGCTTAGAGTTGGACATGGCACCCACAACTATGAACATGTGTGTTTAATCTGTGAGCCACTTGGCCACCCATCCTGTGACATAGCTGTTAATGTTCAAGCTGGTACACTTGTCCATGATGACAGAGTGGGGAATGGTGTAGTAAGCCCTTAGTGAGGTCCAGAAGGGCTGTGTGGACTACTTTCACCTCCATCTATGTTCATGGTAACTGTTTTAAATAACTCAACTAGGTTTGGGAGCCAGGTTGTGCCTTTAGCAAGGCGAAGTTGTGTAGAGTCCAGTGTCTGAAGATCTCCAATGTGTCAGTGTCTGGGTTCCATGACAATTGATTCAATAGCTCTGTAGACCCGGCTGAGTAGACATATTGGGCAATGGTTTCCAGGTTCTGTTTTGGCACACCCTTTGTGGAGCTGGATGACTGTTAGTGTATGCCATTCTTTGGGTACATAGCCTGTGGTACGGTTGAGTCTGGATAGTGAATGTAGGTGAGTGTGTAGTTACTTATGGGCCTTGTGTAAGACGCAGCCTGGGACAACATACAGTCACATTGATGCTATGTTCTTAGCTTTGGTGAGGGCTGTCTTTACCTGCATGTCCATGACGTCTGGGTCTCTGCATCCTTCTGTGATGGACACAGGCCCTTTTGGGGGTGATGGGGGGAGTTTACACTGAACTTGTCCCTCTGGATGTGGGCAATGAAAGTTGGTTTGGTGTATTTCATTCCTTTTTTCAGTAACTGACAGCATATTTGGAAGTTGACACCTACATGTCTGGTATAGTGACAGAAGGCTTTGTGGTTGTTATTCTTACATTCCTTGGCTATTTGTCTTTAGAAACCATCCTTGGAGTATTTTAAGAGCGATCATTGTTTCTTCCTGATAATGATCAGTGATGCCTTTCCTTTAGTGAAGTTGGATCTATCATGTGTTTGTTTCCTCCTTCTCTTGTCTAGCTTATTTATGGACGAAATACACCTGCTTGTTGTCCTATTTTTGGAGGAGTGCATCTTGGTTTTATTTGTGATGTCTCATTCCATGCATCCCTGTAGATGCTTATAGAATGCACTTGTAAATGTTTCTGCAGATTGCATACCATTATCCTATAGCAAGAGGTGTTCGGAACTTTCCACTTTGGTCTTGGGAAGTGTGCAGTTTGCTTTTGCAAATGTCTTCACAGTGGTTTCATTGACTGGGTGTGGGTGCGGGATGTGGATGTCCAGTGTGATTACTTCATGATCTGATATTCCCAGCGAGGAGTTTATCTCTGTTGTGGAACACTGGTACCCCATGTTGGTGATGATCATGTCCAGTATGTTGTCACCTGTAGTGGGCGTGCTGACCAGCTGTTCCAGGGTGTTAGAGTTTCTTAACTGTAGGACACATTGGGCAAATGACGTTGTGTACGAGTAATTCACACACTCAATGTTTGGGTAGTTGTAATCTCCTCATATAATGTTGTTTGATAGGACCTTTATATTTGCCATTGTTCTCCGGAATACTGAGTGAGGTTCCTGAGACAAGGTACATGGTCTGTAGCAGGCTACAATCTGATGGGCAGCTTTGCCCAATGTTAGTTGCACTTGCATGGTCTCCAAGGCCTCATGCTGTGCCAGTAACATGGAAGGTGTGGATATCCATAAGGTAAATGGCTACACTCCTTCCTTTTGTATTTCACTCGTGGTTTTGGGTCCAAAGGTCAGAGTGATTGTGAGTGTTTTACGTGGATCATATCCAGAAGCTCTATGTTTGACATAGCTTTGTATGTTAGACAGTGAACACCTCTGAGTAGGCGATATGCAAGGGAGTACGGATGGAACATTTTGCGATGGTCTGTGTATGGCATGTATTTCAGGCCACTAATGCTCTTTGTGAAGTATTGCTGCTGGCTTTCCAGTTGTTGTAGTTGTCTTGTGAGGTACATAGCAACAGTGGCGTTGTACTCTTTTATAGTTCTAGTAAGTGTGAGTAGAGGGGAACATTGTCCTCTTTTATTCTACATGAGACACATTTTTGTAATGAGGTGTGCTACATAAGAGGGTTTCCTGACTACTGTGGGAATGTGCTCATCACAGTTGCATCCACTGTCCACCTGTGACTCAGGGTCTCTTGTCACACTTACAGTGTGAGGTATACTACCACCTATGTTGTAGTTCTTGGCTACAGAGATTTTAACAAAGGTGATGTTGATAATGCACCTTTTGGCTTTGAGCTACAGCCCATGGCTTGGACAACAGCCATCTGTCTCAGTGAGGCCCTTTTGAAGGATGTCTACATCTTTAGTGTTTACAATGATGGCTCCTAGTTTGCAGTCCTCTGGAAACTTCAGTAGCCACAGACCTTCCATGTTAACGTTTACTTCAGGGAAGTAGATACTACACAGCCTGGGAAGTTATCTAGTCCCACGGCTGCTGTGATACTGGCTTTGGAGAGTGTTTTTTTACCTGTGCAGCCATGATGACAGCAACTTTGCAGTCTTCCATTATAGACATGTGCTCTTTCATGGGTGAGAGGGGGGTAAAGTTAACACTGATCCTATCTGTCAGGATGTTGCCAATATCAGTTGGCTCTGCACATTTAGTGCCATTGAGTTGTCACTCAGAACAGATCTGAGTGTAACCATGACTTGGACCTGTCTGTTGGGCAGACATCTCCTGCGTAGACAGTATGCAACAGAGTACAGCTTGGGTTACATTCATTCTTGTTGCATGGGGCAACTATTTGAGGCCAGTAATCCTCTTGTTAAGGTACTTCATTGGTTTTTCTAGCTGCTGAACATGCCTAGTCAGATTCATCGCAAGTGTGTTGTGGTACTCTCTGACAGGTCTGATGACTGCTGAGTAGTGGCAACCTCCTTTGACCTACATGCACAGACCTTGGCAGTTTGTGTAAACACATAGCAGGATTTTCAGACCACTTTGTGAATGTGTTTCTGGAAGTAGAGATGACTATACACATTTGTCCATAGATTCCTTATTATCACATCCGTATTTAGCCTGTGTGTGAGCATACCCAGTATGACCTTTCAGTATCTTCCTGCCTGACATTTGCTTCGTTTCTTTAAGTGTGTGAGCATGCCCAGTATGACCTTTCAGTGTAATGCTGAATGAAATCCACTACATTTGTTGGAGTGTGTGAGCACGCACAGTATACACATTTATACTATATGTGTATGGTAAATCAAGGTGTATTTTTATAGCAGGGCTCACCTTTGTGTCATACATCAACAGGGATCATGCTGTACCTGCAGGGCTTCCATGAAACACTTTGCATAGACTTATCAACATTTCTACATACAGGGGGGGCAGCTATTCTTTGTACATTTCTACGCATGGGCACACCGTATTGTTACTGTGAGTGTACATAGGATGTGGGTTTCACCTGACACTTATACACTTTTGCTATGCCTGCACTGCTATGTACAGGACACCATTACAGTCTGTACTGTTGCCTATCATACTGGCTTGTGGCATACTACTGTACTACAGATCTTAGCGTCCATTGTCACATATATTAGCTTGCAACTTCATAGCCTACACAACCCACATCACAATGCCTGGCCTGATGTTCTCTGTCTGCATAGGTGTGTGGGTGAGGTTACCCATTTGCCTCATTAGGGGCATGATATAGCATTGCTTTGTGTTTGCATTAGTGTACAATTGTTCTGCTGTGTCTGTGCCACTGTAATGCTATCATGGCTTAGTGGTTCAATACTGTGACTATAGTGCACACTATCCTGGGTTCAAACCCTGTCACTGCTTTTTATTTTTATAGTGGCCAGACCAGACTGCTTAACAAACCGTAAAGCAGTTATGAGCATGTTTAACTGACTTTGCTCAACTTTGCCCTACCTTGGCCAACATTGCACGAGCAATTTTGTTTACATATACTAGATATTGGTAAAAGCTGCTTAGCACTGCTTTATATTGCTTAAAACATGGCAATCATGACTCAGGTGGTGCTGCAGGGCTGCCTATGCCAGATGCACATACTACACTCCCTATACATGTTTGGAAACAGGTAGTGTCAAGTTAGGCATCCCTTTTATTTTATGCGCGAGTCAGAGAGAGGTATAATTTTCAGGGTTCATACTGAGCCGGTGTATGTGCTATGCATTGCCTCTTTGCCAAGGCCAAGGCATACTGGGCACGCCTCCTTCTGCCTACTGGGGCAGGCTCAGGTTGTTCCTCCTCTGAGTCACGCTGTGCCTGTGCAGGCCTTGGCAATGGTGGCGGGCTGTTTGGCCCTGCCCCATGCGGTTCCTGCTGCAGCTGTTTTCACAGGATCATATTGTGTAGCATGGCACATACCATGACAACTTGGGTACATGTAGTTAGTGAGTACTGCAAGGCTCCACCAGATGTGTCCAGGCACCGGAACCATGACTTGAGTATCAAAAACACATGCTTGATTACATTTTGTGTTTGCGCATGTGCCTCATTATGGAATTCTTGTTCAGGTGTGTGTGCATTTCTCATGGGTGTCATCAGCCACGGCTCCAGTGCATATCCAGCATCCCCCACTAGGTGACTGTCAGGGATGTCCCCATTGGCAAATGTCTGGTACAGCTGCATCAGATGCCAGATATGGGAATCGTGGTAGCTTCCAGGGCAGCCAGCACACACATTCAGTATTATGCCCTGGGCATTGCACACGACCTGGCAGTTGATGGAGGGGAAGCCCTTGCGGTTGATTTATGCTCTACCCCGATCACCAGCTGGTGCTTTGATGTGTATGTGCGTGCAGTCAATTGCACCCACTACCTCAGGGTATTCTGTTATTTGCTGGAAGAGATGCATATTGCTGGCCAATACCTCACGGGAATTGGGGAAATATACATGATCACCGACATGTGCTGACATGGCATTCAGGAACTGGTGCAGTACCCTGGATGCTGATGCCTGTGAAATCCCCATCATATCACCAGTTGGTCTCTGGAAGGTACCTGTTGCTAGTATTCTTAGGCCAACACACACCTTGGTTTCCACTGGGATGGGTTCCCCTCCGTTGGTTCTGTGTGTTAGGTGTGGCCTGCACAGCTCAACAATTTGCTGCAGGAGCTTTTTGTCCACTCTATAGCGCTCCACTATCTCCAGCTCATGTAGCCCCTGGTAGGTTACCCTGGGTCTATACACTCTTCTCCATCTCCTCACTGTGGGTTGCTCAGCAGCATTCGCAATGGCACCACCCTCAGCATCTTGCACATGTTGCCTTATAACAGCAATGGCAGCCCCTAACATTTTTATGTCTCAGTTTAAGCTTTTTAAGTTTTCACTTCTCTTTGTTGACTGCAGTGTTGCAGCGTTTCTGAGAAAAACATGGGGGAATGTTGTTTGCAGAGTTTTAAGTGCTGGGCTTGGCTGGGCTACTGTACTGCCTGTGTAAATGGCTGATTCTGATTGATTTCACCTGGCAGCTCTGCTACTTCACCTTGGTTAACTTCCTGCTACTTCTTTTCCTTCCTTTTCCCTTTCTGTTTCCCCAGGGGGCAGTGCTGCACAAACAAGCGCAAATACACATACACAAGCGCACATGCACGCACACAGGCTTACACAATCTTACACAGGCTTAGG
This sequence comes from Protopterus annectens, assembly GCF_019279795.1. Taxonomy (NCBI): domain Eukaryota; kingdom Metazoa; phylum Chordata; order Ceratodontiformes; family Protopteridae; genus Protopterus; species Protopterus annectens. The sequence continues at coordinate 1,203,874,237 of NC_056733.1, read as the reverse complement.
CGGGTGCACATTTGTGTATACAAGCTTAGATGGCCTAACAAAGGCTTACATGGGCGCACACCCTCGCACACAGGCTTAGACGGGTTTACATGCTTGCACACATGCGCACACAGTGTAAGCAGCTTTGCAAGAAACTTTTGTGATAGCCACAGCGTACACCTTTGGTTTCTGGGTTTCAGTTTAGACATCTGTAGACACACCTCTCCTAGTCCTGAGTAACTGACAGCAAACACATGCCACTCTGCTCCAATAAGCTTACAGTCTTTTTGATACATACCCCCTCATAATGTCACCCATCTTCTACTCTTACACTCTAGGGACATGGTTCACATAGCAGGAAATATTGGGATTCACTATCCTTATCCTCATTTGCATAGGATTGCCTACAAATGCTTGGTTACATCTCTCACACTGAGCTTCCCCACTTAGCAACCACTGCTCATTAGCCATGTTGTCTTCAGCCTGCCATTCACTTGCATGACAAATGAATATTTCAAATTGCTTAAACATCGGAGATTGAGGAAAAAAAATACTTTTTATTATTTTGCAACACATAAAAATGCCAATGGCCATATATTTGGCCATTGGCCTGCTTCATCAACTGGATGCATCCTTTATTTGGAGCTGTCATGGCTCCGTTTTGCTGTTTGCAGAACGGTACTCAGTTGCCAACCGAGTACATTTCTGCAAATAACACTACTCTTACTCGGACAGGTTAGTGCTTCCTGGATCGCAAATTTACCTTATTTGCATAGCTTTTAGCAGCAAATGAGGTAATTTGCATAAACTAACCCTGTCCGTGCAAGAGTCATTTTAGGAGCTCTCTTGCATGACCCTGCCGGCTGTTCCTGGGTCGCTCGGCAGACATGCTGGCTGCATGGAGTCTTACACTACTCTTAGACTCCATGCAAGCCTTCATGAATCTGGGCCATACATACATATATTTTTTTGAATTATAGAATATCAACTGTGTGCAAGTGATTACACTGCATTTATGTATTTGTTTCTGAAAGTCTTATCCATCAATAAAAGATGAAAGCGCAAAAACACTAGTTCATCCTACATGTTTTATTTTTTTGTTTTATAATTCCAGGTTCGTTTCTCGTGGTCAGGGTGCTTTAAGTTATTTAATTATAGCTTATCTTCTTAGTCTCACAACTTATCGGTTATTTAATAAAGAAATAAATATATATATATATATATATATATATATATATAAATATTGCTGTACACACACACACACACACACACACACACACACACACACACATATATATATATATATATATTGCTGTACATATACATATATATATATATATATATATATATATATATATATATATATATATTGCTACATATACATATATATATATATATATATATATATATATATATATATATATATATATATATTGCTGTACATATACATATATATATATATATATATATATATATATATATATATATATATATATATATATATATATATATATATATATATATATATATATATATATGTATAGATGTATGCATGGAGAGAGAAAGGTATACATCTATTTAGTTTTGTATATATATATATATATATATATATATATATATATATATACTTGGAGAAAGAGGGGTATATATCTATTTAGTTTTATATATATATATATATATATATATATATATATATATATATATAGATAGATAGATATAGATATATATAGATATATATAGATATATATATATATAATATATATATCTACACACACACACACACACACACACACACACACACACACACACACACACACACACACACACATGCATCTAGATGTAAAAGTACATTTCCTGTACTGTTGAATGATTGTGCTGGATTGTATGTTTGTGGAAACATCAGGGTGATGTATATCTGCAATGGCTTAATGGTAAATCACATTGGCTATGGTGTTCAGGCTCCTGGGTTCAAAACTTGCAGAAGCTGTATATTTTATTGCTGGGCAGAACAAGGGTCATCGGATACAGAGTGATTAAGGCACTTTTGAGCAGTTGTAAGCGGGTTTCCGCTGGGGGTAAGCACTGGCTGCACAGGTTAAGCAATTTAGAAGCTTACTGAGTGTAAGAAACTGTAACCGGAAGTTATGACAGACATCCTAAGGACATCATAGTAAAGTACCGCTGCTAGCACATACTGCCCCTGTCGACTGCAGCAGAGATATTGGCCAATATGTGTCGACATTTTGGCACACTCTGTACAGTCCAGAGGTATACACAGAACCCCTTAGTGCAAAACATGTGTACCGTGCCTGACAATATGGATGTTAACAGCCATGTAGATGGGTATGACACATGACTGGCATACATATGCCACCATAGGTTATGCATTCACACACCCATATTTGGCCTGATACGTAATAACCACTGATACAGGGGTGCCATGGACACATCCTACCCAATAGATATTGATATACATCTGTGCAGCATCCCACTGCTCTGTCTGACATACATGACTCTTAAGGGATGCCCGGCAGCAGTATATCTGGCAAGTATCTGCACATGATATCTCACTGGGTAAGTACACTAAGCTGCTAGGCATGTAACAATGCACTGTGCAGGCTACAGGCAGACTGGCCTACATCTCTTATGCGGGACTGCACATGCACCTGCATATGTAGCAGGCTGTACAGCATCTCACAGCACAGGGTAAGATACACCTGTGTGAAAGTGCATAACCACAACCAATGAGAACACAGCCACATATGGTAAGCTAGCATAATATTACAGTATATAGACTATCTGTTCGACACCATCCTCATATGTGCCACTCACACACTAACCCTACATATACTGGGCCACTACACAGTTTGGTCTGATGGCTGACTGTGGTATGGGACATGTGTGTGTATGGCCCTACAAGCATGTAAGTCAATATGGTAAAATACAGTGAAGCAGCATGTAACATCAGATAGGATGGGACCTAGGAGGATAACAACTATCACAGTCTGTACACAGGCCAAGGTACATATTAACAATACACACACACTGTCGACATTCACCATAAGTACACAGACCTCAGTACTGTACAAACAAACACAGGTATGTCCAGGTTATGTCATCAGATATTACCCCTACGGTACATAACATGTGTAGCAGTCTGATATCTCACTGGCTTGTTAGCAGATATGATGACACTAATTATGCTGTACAGCACATATGCACCTCTTAATGCATGACATATGTACAAAGGTTGACTGAGTTTTGGCTGGAAGTGCATACACAGGGCCAGTACTGACACATTTCTGTGATAACATCATAGATTTACTGTTGTAACAGTGTTTGTTGCAACATATGTCCTATGAGGGATATGAAGTCAGTAACTGTCATGGCTTTCACCATCTACAGACTGCAATCCTCACACTACCCACTGCAGTTCACAGATACATGTTCTGTGGATAACAGATGACACCAATGGCACCACACACTACCCAGTCTGCAGATGACCCTACAGATGGGGAGTCCTCATAAACATACAAATGACATGGCAGGTATTAATACATGTTGGACAGCCATATTTGCACACACCCTCTTAAACCACCATTACACCGAATGCAGTATAGCAGCACTTACAGTCTGTAGTCAGGTCAGGCACATCCCCCTCCTGTGTGTTGGCCTGTTTCCACAGTGTATGTTGTCAAAGGTAAGACCCCACTCCATCTGAGATGCTGTTTGTGAAACAATAGAATGAATTCCTGCTCACAGTGAATAGAAACGACCAACACAAACATGATGTTCCTAGATATTGGAGTGTGTTTCCATGCAATTGGCTATGGAAATGTTACCACAGTTGTTCCACATACAAACAGTTAGTGGAGGGCTGCGATTTGTGCAGAGGCCATCAGCTGATCATGAGCATTACCTAAAATACACATGCTGCTGCCTAAGAAAAGCAGGTATAGGTCTCCACATCCACCAGCGAGGGTGTGAGAGAGGCAGACAGAGGCATTGAAAAGTCAGGGAGGGGTGGGAGACTAAAACCTAAGCATGTTTGTATCACACACCTACCACCACAGGTTATCAAACCCTGATGTCTATGCAGTGCTATCACAGTCCTATACAGTTGGTGGATGCACCACATAGAGTACCTGTTGTGGAGTTTGCAGAACATATATGTGATGGTGAGTGACATCTGCGACAGGGATATGGTAGCTATATGGTAGATGATGTACACGTACCTGTCTGCATGAACAGGTGCCAGCATCAACACAGACACACTCTCACAGAGATGCACACACATTGACACACTTGGCATTGCCAGGGATACAGGTCATCACTAGTGAGATTGTCACAACACATTACTGTGCAGGTATCACATGCACCACATGGGTCATATGGAGGTTATATGGGCAAAGGATATGGGGAGGTGTCTGACATCAGACAGCACACTTTAGTTATGCCACTGGGGTTGTAGTGAGTGCAGATGTGATCATACGCATCATACAACACACACATAAACACACAGGGTGCCAGTACTGACATGCATGGGTGAATTTCTCCACAGGGATGTGGTGGTCGACTGTACCAGATGGCTATACAAGGCTAGGTGATGGGTATACTTTGGCATCAGGCCACATAACAAAATCTGCATTGTGGCTCAGCCCTGTGGTTTCTGCATTTGCCCACACAGGTGGGTATTGTATCCACCATCTAGTCACCTGGGTGGCTATTGCATGTGGCCAATGCTGTGCATCACTTACCATGTATGTGTTCCCTAGTCCATGACATGGACAGTGTCTGGGATGTGCACACCTCTCACATGCATGTACAGTAGCATGTGGAACTGTTCCTAGGGTGTCAGGCCCATGTTGTGCACACGGATTATCATCAGATGTGCCAGTCTTGGCCATGTGTGTCAGGAACTGGTAATAGACAGCAGGTTAACCCTGCACCTACATTAATAGCATGCTAATGGCATTCCCTGGTGTCTGTGGCATCTGTCCATACAGGGCATGTTTTCAGGCATGGTATGTCCTTTGTGGGTCACATGTGATGGCACCACAGGTGTTGCAGGTGTCCAGTGGGGAACATGAGGAAGGTGCACTGTCTGCATGTATGTGTCAATTGGACAGATGGACAGGTTGCCATACCCAATGTAGTCAGTGGGGAACATGGGGAAGCTGCACTGTCTGCATGTATGTGCCTATTGGACAGATGGGCAGGGTGCCATGCCCTCTCTAGGCCACTGCAATAACTCCATAGTTAATATCAGTCGCCAATATGCAGTGTACTATACACATACTGGCTGTTGCCTTGGCATGTGTGTATGTGACATGGGTTGAGGATGTGCTCTGGGTAATACTGGGGTTGCTAACTGTGATTGCCTGGCCATGATGTCACATGTATGGGTATGGATTTTCACCCCAGCCTCAAGGCTATTTTACATCTGCTATCCCTGTACAGTGGACATTGTGATATATGGCCACCATAAAAGACATTTGCAAAATCCACCCCACATTGGGCCCAAGTGTCACACACTCATACTTACTTCCACACAGGATACAAGTTACACACACACACACACACACACACACACACACACACACACACACACACACACACACACACACACACACACACACCTGTTATATCTGGGTGTTGAACCTCTACCTAACTAGTTTATTACAGTACAGTGCTACACAGTTACAGTACACACTATAGAGATTATTGGTGTAGTCCTTCCCCAAAGGTGTATTTCACATTGGATGACATCAGTAGGACTGCCAAAGTAGGCCATTGGCGATGTACTGAGTGTGACTAGCCTAAAATGCATTGCACCCCACACAGACATTGAAACACACACAAAACATTCACAACCAACATGTGTGGGTATAGAACCCCTAACAAAGGTCTATGTTACACTACAGCAGTCCACAGCTATGGCACATGCAATGGGTATTACTGGGCTGCATTCTTCCCAGAGGTGTATTTCTAGGTGGATTACATCAGCATCCTTGCCAAAGTAGAGCATACAAATTGTATGGAGAGTGACTTCCCTAAAAAACTTTGCTCTTTACACAGACAGGGTCAGACAAACACACACACAAGCACACTTGCCATGTCTGGGAGTAAAACTGCTACCTACCTAGGTTATCACACTACAGCAGTACACAGTTACAGGACGCACTACAGAGATTACTGGGTTACAGCTTCCCAGAGGTATATTTCTAGCTGGATGATATCAGCAGCCTTGCCAAAGTTGAGCATTTGAATTGTAGGGAGTGTGACTACCCTAAAAAGCATTGTTTTCTACACAGACAGACTCACACACAAACTTGCCATCTTTGGGATTAGAACAGCTACTTGTCTAATTTTTCACACTACAAGAGTACACAGTTATAAGACACGCTATAGAAATTACTGGGCTATAGCTTCCCTGAGGTGTATTTCTAGGTGGATGACATCAGCAGCCTTGCCAAAGATGAGCATTTGAATTGTAGGGAGTGTGGCTACCCAAAAAAGCATTGCTTTTTACACAGACACAAACTTGCCATATCTGGGATTAGAACAGCTATTGGCATAATTTACCACACTGTAGTAGTACACAGTTACAGGCCGAGCTAAGGAGATTAGTGGGCTACAGCTTCCCAGAGGTATATTTCTAGGTGGAGGACATCAGCAGCCTTGCCAAAGATGAGCATTTGAATTGTAGGGAGTGTGGCTACCCTAAAAAGTATTGTTCTCGACACAGACAGATAGACACACAAACACATGCCATGTCTGGGATTAGAACAGCTACCTGACCAATTTATCACACTACAGCAGTACACAGTTACAGGACATGTTATGGAAATTACTGGGCTACAGCTTCCCAGAGGTGTATTTCTAGGTAGCTGACATCAGTAGCCTTGCCAAAGATGAGCATTTGAATTGTAGGGAGTGTGACTACCCTAAAAAGCATTGCTCTCTACAGAGACAAACACACAAACTTACCATGTCTGGGATTAGAAAAACTACCTGCCTAATTTATCACAGTACAGCAGTTACAGGATGCACTATGGAGATCACTGGGCTACAGTTTCCCAGAGTTGTATTTCTATGTGGATGACATCAGCAGCCTTGCCAATGATGACCATTTAAATTGTAGTGAGTGTGACTACCCTAAAAAGCATTGCTCTCGGCACAGACACACAGTTGCCAAGGCTGGGGTTAGAACTTCTAACTCACTAGTTTATCACACTACAGCAATATGCAGTTATGGGATACGCCACAGAGATTACTGGGATGCAAACTTTTCAGGGATATATTTCTAGGTGGATGACATCAGCAGCCTTACCAAAGTAGAGCATTTCAATTGTAGGAAGTGTGACCACCGTAAAAAGCATTGATCTCTACACAGAGTCAGACAGACACCCATACACACACACACACACACACACACACACACACACACACACACACACACACACACACACACACACACAGTTGCCAAGGCTGGGGTTAGAACTCCTACCTAACTAATTTATCACACTACAGCAGGACACAGTTATGGGACATGCCATGGAGATTAATTGGATACAACTCTCCCAAAGGTGTATTTCATAATAGGTGACAACAGCAGGCTTGTCATAGTGGGGCTATGGAGAGGGCAGTGTGTGTGCAAGGGCCATAACCCATTCATCTATGGGTTGACATGCCACATGTGGGCACACTCTGGGTCATATTTTACAGGTACGTGTATACAGTTGCTAGATGACTACTTCCTTGAACAGTCATGTTGCACAGCTGGCACATGCACCACATACTCTGTAATGGTGACAGATACTGGTGACTAGTATCTGCAGTGTGTGACATTAGACCCTTGTGTGCGTGTGGCCCTTTGGCTGTGTGCTGAGTGGGAGAGGCCTGGATGGCTCCTTGTCACAGTCAACCTCTTCCACACATCTATGTATGTCTAACTTTGGCGTATTATAGTGTGTTGTCCTTACATATATGCCTGTATTCCTATCCACTGTGTGTGCAAAGCATGTGTGGTGCATACTGAGGAGTGTGCACACTAACATCTGCCAGATATGTCTGGTCCACTGGTGTTTACAGACATGGCCTTCATGTATTTAAGTGTGTGAGCATGCCCAGTATGACCTTTCAGTATGTTGTTAACTGCCATTGCCTTTATTACTCTGTGTGTGGGCATGCTTGGTATGGCCATCTGTATTGAATGTGTGGATCAAGTCCAGGCAGTTTGTACTGCAGTGCTGACCTTTGTGTTGTATACCTACAGGTAGCATGCTGTCTCTGCAGGGTATCCGTCGATCATTTGGCATGGACTGTTACTACATTTCTGCATAGGATGGGGGGGAGGCACACCTGACTGTTTCTATATTTCTATACAAGATTGGGGGGCACACCTGACTGTTACTATATTTCTAAATAGGATGGAGGGCACACCTGACTATTTCTACATTTTTACACAGGATTGGGGGGCACACCTGACTGTTACTATATTTCTACGTAGGATAGGGGGGCACACCTGACTATTTCGACATTTCTACACAGGATTGGGGGTGGGCACACCTGACTGTGACTACATTTCTATGTCGGATGGGGGGGCACACCTGACACTTGTACACATTTTCTAGGACTGTACTGGTGTCAGGTACTCCATTTCAGTCTGTAGTCTTACCTATTGTGCTGGCTAGAGACATACCAGTGTACTACAGATCTTAGTTGTCAATTACCTACATATTAGTGTCTGACTACCTAACCTTCAGAACTGACATTCCACTGCCTGACCTGCTGTAGTCTGTCTGTGTAGGCCTGGGGGGGGGGATTATCCATGGGCCTCATTCAGAGGCCATAGCACAGCCTTTGTTTGTATTTGTGTGCACCTGTCTTGCTGGCTGTGACTGTTGTTGGGTCTGTGACCCCTCTGACTGGCATGTGTGAGTCACTCACCTTGTGGTGTTCCAGTATTGAGGCTGGTGCTGCAGGGCTGCCTATGCTGGAAGCACATAGTACACTCCCTCCACATGGTAAGGCATAGGTAGTGTAAAGTTTGGCATCCCTTTTAATGTATGTAAGAGTCGGGGTGAGGTGTCATTCCCTGGGTCCCTCCTGTGTCAGTGTATGTGCTATGTGTTGCATCTTTGCCAAGGCCAAGGCATACTGGGCACACCTCCTTCTACCTACTGGGGCAGGCTCAGGTCGTTCCTCCTCAGAGTCACTCTGTGCCTGTGCAGGCCTTGGCAATGGTGGGGGACTGTGTTGCCCTTCCCCTTGCTGTCCCTGCTGCAGCTGTTTACGCAAGATCATATTGTGTAGCATGGCACATACAAGGACAATTTGGGTACATGTAGCTGGTGAGTAATGCAAGGCTCCACCAGATGTGTCCAGGCACCGGAGCCATGACTTGAGCATCCCAAACACACACTCTACTATAATTCTGGTCTGTGTTTGCCTCATTATGGAGTTCTTGTTCGGGTGTGTGTGCATTTCTGATGGGTGTCATCAGCCATGGCTCCAATGTGTATCCAGCATTCCCCACTAGGTGACCGTATCGCATGTCCCCATTGGCAAATCTCTGGTAGAGCTGCATCAGATGCCAGATGTGGGAATCGTGATAGCTTCCAGGGCAGCCAGCACACACATTCATTATTATGCCCCGGGCATTGCACACGACCTGGCAGTTGGTGGAGGGGAAGCCCTTGTGGTTGATGTAGACCCTACCCTGCTCACTGGGTGGTGCTTTGATGCATATATGCATGCAGTCTATTGCACCCACTACCTCAGGGTATTCTGCCATTTGGTGGAACAGTTGCATATTGCTGGCCAACGCCTCACGGGTGTTGGGGAAATATATGTGCTCACCGACATGTGCTGACATGGCATCCAGGAATTGGTGGAGTGCCCCGGATGCTGATGCCTGTGAAATCCCCATCATATCCCCAGCTGGCCTTTGGAAGGTACCCGTAGCTAGTATTCTTAGGCCTACACATACATTGGTATCCACTGGGATGGGTTCCCCTCTGTTGGTTCTGTGTGTGAGGCATGGCCCGCACAGCTCAACAATTTGCTGTAGGAGGTCCCTGTCCACCCTATTGCACTGCACTATCTCCAGCTCATGTAGCCCCTGGTAGGTTACACTGGGTCTGTATAATCTTCTCCGTCTCCTCACTGTGGGTTTATTGACAGCATTCTCATCCTCACCACCCTCAGCCTCTTCCACAAGTTGTATGGTAGCTATTGCAGCCCCTAACATTTTGCTGATGTGAGTGTTAAAAGTTCCCCTCTTGTTTACACTGGTGGTGTAGAGTGTGTGAAAAATCAGAGGGGAAAGTGTTTGCTTAGTTTATAGTAGTGTTCTGGGCTGGGCTGGTCTGCTGCCTATGTAATGGGCTGATTCTGACACATTTCACCTGCCAGCTAAGCTAGTTCTCCTTGCTTACCTTCCTACTGCTGTTTTCCCTTCCCATTACCTTCCTGTTTAAGCCTGGGGGTGCACCACACAAACAGAGTGCTTAAATGTGCACACTGCTGCTATTTCTTAGTTTAACTTCTTTTTTCTTCCTGTAAATCCAGGTGCGCAGCACACACACCCGCTTAGACTTTGTAAAGAGTGCTAGGCAGGTTTAGACACACACCCTAGCTTAGCTCTGCTAAGCTAGGAGCAAACCCTAGCCACAGGGATCCAATCTGCTTACAGTATGCCTGGCAAACTCCCCCATGATGTCACCTAACTCCTAGGCTTGCACAAAGCTATTCCTACTCTTACACTGTTGGGACCTGACTCACATGCTGAGGGAAACTGGGATTCACTATCCTTCTCCTCGTTTGCATCGGATTGCCTGCTAATGCATAGTTAGATGGCTCACACTGAGCCTCCCCCCCTTAGCAACCACTACTCATTGGCCAGGTTGTCCTCTGCCGGACATTGACTTGCATGGCAGAATAGTGATTTTAGTTAGACTGTTTATTTTAGGTTTATTTTATGATATTCCCCTGATCCCATTTGCATGCTGCTGCCCTACGCTTAAACAGCCGAGATCGGTTAAAAAAATAAAACTTGATTTTTTTATTTTTTTGCATGTTTGCAATGCCAATGGCCTTATACTTGGTCATTGGCATGCTTCCTCAATGATATGCAGCCTTTATTTGGAGCTGTCATAGCTCCGTTTTCGATTTTGCAGAAATGTACTTGGTTACTAACCAAGTACATTTCTGCAGCTTGCACTAGATTGCACTAGTCTTGCACGGCCTGTTGCAAGCTTCCTGGACTGCAAAATCACTTCATTTGCATGGATTTCACCTGCAAATGGGTTGATTTGCATACCAGGGCTTAGTTCGTGCAAGATTAGTGCAGGGGCGCTCATGCATGCCCCTGCAGGCTGTTCCTGGATCGCACGGCAGACATATTGCCTGCTTCAGCTCCAATCTTGCACTCCATGCAAGCTTTTGTGAATCCGGAGGTTTGTCTTTCCTCTTCACCTCTTCATTCTAAAACCTCATACTTTAGACATACCACCTACACTTTTAACAGGTCATAACCTGACATTTCTTTAATTTATTAGCTTACAATGTGTATAATTTTGCACTAGACAAAACACAATATTACTGCTAGAACCTATACATTTTAGTTCTAAATTTAGCTTTGTTGCTTAGGGCCTTGTCAGTTAATGATGCTTAAACCCTTACATTGTTCCTGTACAGTAAGAATAGTAACAGATAGCAGCTGAGCTAGCAGTAACTTTGCCTTCGTGGTTTCTCATGACCCATTATTGAGCTATGCTATTAGAAATGCTTCGTTTAACTGTGGTACTAACTGCATGCAGCACAGATGAGGACATCTGTAAGCCATGGTACTGGAACAATCAATTTGTAAACTATGGCACTCATTTACTGTCCTTATGCACTGTGACCCTTGTCTGAACTCCAGTACCCTTGAGGTCTATTTGACAAGGTTAAGCTTTATCTGGACTACAGCACCAAAAAAAAAAGTATCCAGTGGCTGTGTTTTAACAGAGCCAAGCCTGAACCGACATAATGTCAAACATTTTATTCTGCCTGTTAAAGATAAGTCAGCTGGTGTTCACCTGAGGGTATGCACTGAAATTTGACAGTTGTGCAGACACTATAACAGAAGAGCTATACAGCACTCATAAAATGTACAAGAAGACGTATACTCCAAGGACACGTACAGTGCAGCTCAGAGGTTAAGACCACAAGCTGCAAAAGTGCTTCCTGCTGTAGTTCTGAATTTGACTCTCTCTGTCTTCAATCACTTACATGCTGTATGACAGAATGTAAACAGAACAGTGAATCAGCTCAGTGTAAGAAAGACACTTGTGGCTAGAGAACTTAACTGGTTAAAAAATGTAGGAGACAGTATTTAATAGGGCCACAAATTATTTGTTGATAAGAATGTGGTAAAGAAGAATAATACTCACCTTTCACATTCTGAAATAACTGACATAACAGATACTTTATTTAGTTTGTTGCTTTTATAATCCTGATAAACCCAAGGCTTCTTTACAAAGGGCCTGTTATGGTTATATGAACAAAAATACATTATTCGTTTATTTTTATTTTATTCATATTTGTTTACTGGGGGTAGTGATCAGCACTGACCAATTTCATTCTCGGCCTGAGTGAAATACAAAACATTTCACAGACAATAAATTCAGAAATGTAAATAATAACAGAGTAGTTCAGACTAATTACATAGAAAAAAATGTATATAACTAGTGAACAAGCACAATGCAATGTACAATCAAAAAGAGTGCAATGTACAATATATGCATTAGTTTCTAAAGTGGGCCTATCTTCAATAAATTCTGAGAGAGGAGAAGAGACTTGGAAAGGATAGGTTAGGTGATATGTCCTATGGAAGATCTGGCTTGGATGAAGTATTTTTTGAGTTGCATTCGGAATTTGGATTTTTTTATTTCCTTAGTGTCAATGGAGAAGGCTTGCCAAAGAGTAGGCATTCATTGTGTTAACTAGTTAAAAGTGAAAATGTTACTGAGAAACTATTAAGTAAAAGTCAAATATCAACTGGATACATAATAAAAATATATTTGGAAAAATAGATATAGAAGTCAACTACAAAGTCCCTAACAAAATATAGAAATGTGTACAGAGACATCTAACATGCATACATAAATAAATGGGATCGCTACATAATCTGGAAAGTTTGAAATACCGAATTTCAAACTTTCGAGACTATATAACCAAAACTCCTAATTACCGAAAGACCAGAAGAGCGAATTTCAAAATCCCGATCATCAGGAGTTTGACATTCGCGCTTCTGGTGTTGTAGAAGGTCAGGTAAGTATCTATGTTTAAATGTATTGGTTAGGGTTTAGTGTGTAAGTGACTGTGATGTTTGTGTGCGAGGGGGATGTACATGTGTGGTGGTGTTTCATGTGTTTGTATATGTAGTGCAACCTTGAAGTTAGAATATTTAAGTAGGGGGGTGTGGGAGGCACAGCACCCCACATGAGGGTGCAGGGGGGCTTGCCCCCCTGCTTGTCTGTAGTCTAGGTTTGTGCGTTTGTGTTCTGGGGGACGGTGTGTGTATGTGTGTGGTGTATGTTGAGTGTAGTTTTCGGTAGTTTGAATTTCGTGGTTTTGATGTTTCGGTATTTTAGTGTTTCGGGTATTTGGTCTCAGGATTTTGGGCGTCAGTAGTTTGGGTTTTCGGGATTTAGTAGTGGTTCCAAATAAATACATACACAAATAAATAAATGCCCAACACAATTAGCAGTGGGCATTTATTAGTGCTAATATAAGCAACTGCTTGATCATGAAGAAGGAGACAAAGGATGCAAGCCTAGACAGTTAAGGTGATAATATTTTGACTGCGTTATGCTACTTTGTTATTGTTTAACAGACCAAACGGTATTACGTCAGTAGATGGTACAAAATCTGTAACTTGTGTAATGAACAACTGTCATAAAGTGGAATGGTAAATGCATGTTGTGGTGTCCAGCGGCACCACTGACCTCTCAAATGAGATAGCTGATGTGGTAGCAAGCAGAACCACGGAGGATGCATAGAGATTGTAAAAGAATGTGTCTGTAGTTGTATTTTCTGATATATTACCTGTGCCAACATCCAACAGGCTAAGAAAAATGCAATTTTGAAAGCCTAATGATGGCCTATGACAGTACACAAGGGAAATGTGGTTGGAATTGGTACGGGGGTGGGGTGAAACTAGCATTGAAACTAGGTCTATAGGAGGAATGTGTTCTGCCTTAGACCAGAATGGATAGCAGTGCTTAACTCCAGGTTTGAAAGGTACAGCTGACTAATATGTCTTTTAACTAAAATGGAAGGAAAAGAGGGATGTCATACAAGGTGGTACACTTATTTAGCACATAGACAGACATAATGAACAGGTTAGGACATAGACATCTGAGTGAGGGGGACAAAGTTAAGAATAAGAAACAGAGTGGTCAAGTATTATAGGGAATGTGAATAGTAGAATGCTACAAGGAACATGAGTAGTGGAAACTACAGGGCGAATGAGAAGTGGAGTAGTACAGAAGACCTGAGCATTTGCGTAGTACAGCGGAAGTGAGTAGTCGAGTACTACAGGGAATGTAAATAATAGAGTATTACAAGGGAAGTAAGTAATCAAGTACTGCAGGGGACATGAGTAACGGAGCACTACAGGAGGCATGAATACTACAGAGTACATGAGGAATTGAATACTACAGGGGATTTGATTAGTAGAGTACTATGGGGGACATGAGAATTGGAGTACTATAGGAGTCAGTCCTGGGTTTTATCCTACTCAATATGTTTGTCTTCGACATATATAAGGGAATATGAAGAGAGCCTGTGCCTCTGTACTAATTACATGAAGATGAGTGTTAAAGGAGTGGAATGGTGATAAAAATCTAAGGATTCAGAAAGACTAGCCAAATGTTCAGAATTTTAGCAATAAGAGTTCAGTCCAGCAAAATGCATGCATACAACTTGATTTGGGTAACAACAAATTTTCTGTAAACTGTCCCTGGGCAGAGCAGAACTAATGACAACAGAGCAAGAAAAAGAGATGGTATGTTGGTCACACATGGACTGGACCACCTGGAGCAGAGCAACAAGGCAGCTGCAATCACAAATCAAATATGGAAGTTTAGCCTTAGGGGACAGACCTAGAAGCAATGAAGTAATGCTTCCACCATACAAGTCCTTGGTAAAGCCATGACTTACGTACCTTATGCAGTTCTGGAGGCAATGCAAACAAAGAGAACTCCAGCTAATTGAGAAGAGCCTAGAAAAAAGGCATCAGCAAAATGCCTCAAATGGAGGGGAAAGGATGTGACCAGGGACTAGATATCAGAACAGACCAAAACAGCACTCTATGGATGCAGAATATCCCATCAGTGTGATAAAAATGAAGGACAAAGTAAGATGATGGTTGCAGGCATCAAAGTTCAGGGGCTCTAACTGTAAGGAAAGGTGTGATGACCTAAGAAATGGGCTATAAGAAGGGGAAGTAAAGAATGTCATGGGACATGAGCTGGGTGTAGGGATGGATGGGTGGTAGAATGCCAGTGCAGACTATGCAAGAAAATTGCTTCTCTCTGTCATTAGAAAATAGAATACTAATTAATTCATTAATTATTAATTAATGCATAATTACAGAATATCTGATATTGACTAATGCGCCATTTCTTAATTGTATTAACACTGAACAACACTCTTTATTATGGACCTTACTATTGATTGCTAGGAAAGTAATTATATGAACTGGAAAAGTGAATTTCCACCAAATTTCAAAGAATATATTAATTTAGCCATTGTTGTATACCATAGTGAGACCACTATAATTTCATTGAGTATATGATGGACACCTGCTGCTTAACTGACTCTGTGGCAGCATGTGTTAATGCATTGATATATTCAATGCTGGGTCCAGATGTTGCTGGGTTTGAATACAGGTATACATAATACTTTTAAATGCATTGCCACCTTTCACTGTTGCTGCTTGTTGGTGTGCTATGTGCACCTTCATGCAAAAATTGATTAAAGAGGTGAATTGAAGTAGATAGGATAGTGGTGAAATGGGAAGCAAGCTGGAGGAAGAACAAAAGATAAGCAGGGCAGCAATGTGCAGGAGGGAGGTAGGAAAGAACCATAGCTATCCATTTCTTTAACAGTGTAAAGTGAACATTGTTTGTGTCTTTCGGCTTTTTCCTGGTTAGGGGTCGCCACAGCGGAACTCCGGTCCGCTAATGATTGGCAGTAGAGCTTTACGTGCTGGCTTGCCGGGACCTAACACACAACCTTCAACGAAGGAATGCCCGTTCATGCATGTCGCCACACAGAAGATGCTCTAACTGAGCATCGAACGGGCAACGTCTAACTGTGAGGCGACAATGCTACCGCAGCACCACCACCGCAGTATATTAACAGAATTTGGACTGTCACCTCCAGAGAAAGAGTGACCAAAACATGATCATGTTGTATAGCTAATTGGACCAAATCAAGTGTATCAAGAAGACACTTATGCGAAATGGAGCAATGTATGGGATGATTTTTTTTTGAGGGACATGTGCCCATTTACTTCTGAGAGAGAGACAGGGAAGTTGAGGAAGGGATGTAGGTATGTACAGGTCAGAAAAGTTGGGTAGGTGAGGAAGCAATTGCAGACAGACAAGACAAACAAGACATGAGACAGGGACGGTAATGGACACAAAAGTTTGGGGGACACCATGACTGGGGGTAGGTCTGGGGTCATCCTGAACCCATGTTCGGCAACTGGGTGACAGTGAGAATCACGTTCTCATCCACTGGACTGTCATCACTGTCATCTCACTCCACTGCTGGCTGGAGTGCTTGAAATCATCTTCTTCTTCTTCTAATTCTACTCTAAATGAAAAGGGAAAGCAGCCTCTCTAGCCAGCATAGGAGTGCGCCAATGGTGAGGGGCACAGCCCTACACACCATCCCTGGCAACTCGGTGTGGGTGAAAAAATCACTACCTCCACCACTGCTCCCAGAAGGTATCACTGGACCACCCTCTGGGGCAGTACTAGCTGAGGGTAAAAGTAGTTCAGCGGCAGCAGAGGCAGTGCTGCTAGATTGGCTCCCAGATGTGCTGTACATTGGTGCTGGAGCTGGTGAAGTGGGGGCAGGTGGATCCTGTGGGACAGGCATGACCTGCTGTGTTGTGGAGCATTTAGTGATGTGGTACACATGGATGACATGGAAACATTTTGATGACATATAATAAAATTAAAAAAAAAGAAATACAAATAAAAATAAAATAAAAATTATTTTTACAATAAAATAAAATGACACAAAAATAAAAATAAAATAAAAAAATGACACAAAAATACTTTATTATAAAATATATGAAATAAAATAAAAATAAAATAAAAATAAAATAAACAGAGATAAGGGATGGGGTGAGAGAAAAAAGAGATAAGATTAGTGCCTTCATATGTGACATACAATGCATTAATACAATTATTTTACTCTATTATCTTTACTTTTACATTTAAGACTACCACCTCGTAACAGATGCACAGTATACAATAGATTGCAGCAAGTAATCCTTGACATGTGCATATGTTGTGCGTGCATGTTCCATTTATAAAGATTACAGTTTACAGCAAGGCATTTGTGCCAGTGTTATAGAAGTTTTACAAAATATTATTGAAGAATTAGCAGTATTGTATAGATGGGAAGTATAGTATTTGAACACACAACCTCTGACTAAAGTCGAATATTGTACTCTTGGTTTGTGCTACAGACAAATGCATGCATACTTGCTTTTACAGTTGAGATATGCATGCTCAATTTGATGCAACTTTGTAAAATACCAAAAAAAAGCTACCTTTAACTTTTAATGCTGCAGTAACAGTACTTATCTGCTGCATAAATACCACATATTTCCCTCATCCTCACCAGTCTAGCCCCATGGGTTCAGGCATCACACTCACTGGCAACTGTGGAAAAAAACAGAACAGAAGGCCATTATGAATACAAGTCTTGCCTATATTGAGCCTTCTAAGTCTTACAAGTACTCGATGTAGATGATACACAGGTGTGGGATGACCTCAGTCCTTAATTCCTCAATCCAATGGTTGAGGGTATCCCTGTTCTTCCTCTGTAAGTCATTATAATGATGTCTGCATTGTTCTACAATGCATGGGATAGTGGTGGCAACAGATACAGCCCTGGCTTAACTATCCCAAGCCTCCAATTTATACTGGGAGCCAGAATAATCCCCTGTCATTGTGGTTCTTAACTAGGAGTCCGATACAAATCTTGGACTCCTGGACACCCCACCTGTGTACCCTAAACTTGGCATCTTCTCCACAAATGCCTGCCTTAACTGCCATGAATCTAAAGCACTGAAGACTGATGCTTTCCCACCAATTCCAATTATTGCATTTACTCATAGTGCACACAGTGTTTGAAACTGTTGCTCTCTGCTTACCATCACACAAATGCATTGCTTGGCAGTGCCAAACAACATGTTTGCATGATGGTAAGTGGAGATCAGAAGTTCAGCATTACATAAGTGCAATTCCAATTCCATGGTTGTTGGATGTACAACAGTTGTGTATGTGTGTTAGGCAAATGTGAAGGCCATGCCAGTCCTGACAGCAGTATTATACTTAAAGGAATATAGTACACAGTATGCCCACAGTAATACATCTGATAATAAATGTGATAATCCATACATAAATAATGAAATAACTGCCACAATACTACTGTGTCAATCCTCATACATATAATTAATATCAGCTCCACTATCTCAAGTGTTATAAGTGAGATTCACTATAATGGGAAGTGGAACAACAATAAAAGTGTATGGAATATCCTATATTCGAACCCAGAACCATGTGCATGGCAATCCTACACTTACACATGTTGCCACAAGAAGGTTGAAATAACACTTGTCTATCTTTCAGTTCATTGCTATAGATTACAATGTCACAACAGTGAAAAAAAGATTGACCTACACCTACACTTGCTCCCACAGGACTAGTTAAATTACATTCTCTATTTTAGTAATCATTCTTAAGATCTCGATGTTAACCTCCATGCAATGCCGCTTAGCAGGTTTTCAAAATGATCAATAGCATTAGTTAAATGTATCTGGTTTCTATTTTTGGCTGTCTGGGTCCTGTCTGCTTCCTGTGGGGTCCAGATGTCCAGTTTGCATACTGCTGTGCTTCGTGCAAATGATCTATCACAAGCAAACCAGGCATTTATTTCCTCCATTCTTGTGATTGTGCTAAGTGCAGCATTGCCCAAACACTGGCCCAAAAAAATAATTTAAACAAAGACAGAAAAGGAGAAAAAGGGAATAAGGGGCAAGTAGTCAAAATGAGGAAAATCAATGTATGACATACACACAAAAAATGATGGCTCACAACAGGTATGTCTACATAGAGCTAGATTTGAACTCTCACTCCAATGCACCTTCAGAACACAGAATGGGTGCCTTATCCCTCTTTGTCACACAAACACCTTTGCAGTAAAGAAATGAACTCAATCTGCACACAACCATCTGCAAAAGCATATATAGTGATATCAAACCATACATGTGTTATTTGTACATTTATTATTTTTGATGTAGTGCACCTAGTGATCACGCAACCTGTCATGATTACTGCTTCCAAATATACAGCTCTGTCTTACATTTCTGTGTTTGTTGGCCATTCTTCATTTATCTGACCAGTAATCTGACATATGCAGTGTGTGTAAGTCATTATATATCATTGGTATTCAGTTGTCAACAAATGAAGGCTAGGTTGGATGTTAAGGAACGCAACCTGTGAATTGTGTGCTGCTTACTTATATTTCCAACCTTACATCTAACACTTTGTAGATCTAACCTGACACACCCAGTGGAAGTAAGGCAGCCTGCAGTGCGGTTGTGTTTTACTTCTTACAACCACTAAACATTCACAGCTGCAATCCATTAAAACCAAACACCGAGGGAGTGCCTGAAATATGTTTACATCTCCTACAAGGATTGAGGTATTTTCGATTCAGCAGTTCTAATGAGTTCACACCTCATCTGCATCTTCACCATGCTAACGGCCCTGAATCTATACCATATAAAAAAGGCAGCCATGTAGCCAGGCAAACTGATGGCAAGGAGACTTGTTTCTGTTGGAAAGACTGCACATAAGCTATTTCTTCAGGACATATCTGTACAGGGATCCACTTCAGTAGATCTAACCTTTAAAAGTTCGAACCTCATATGGCCGAGACCATATGATCGAACTTTTAAAAGTTCAAACAGTCTAAATGGAGATCTGTGTACAGTGCGGAATGGGAAGATTTCCCTTTTCCACAATATAGTGCGATCTCGGAGTTGGTATATTTAAGTAGTGGGGGCTGTGGAGGTGCAGGGGTGCTTGCCCACCTGCTACACAGGTTTGTTTATTTTTTTATTTTTTTTTTTCTTCAGTTTTCGAACTTTTAAATGTTCAATGTTACGGTCTCAGCCATATCATCTTTGAACATTTAAAAGTTCGATCTACTGAAGTAGATCCCTGTACAGAGGAATACTGAATTTCAGAAGGTATTCTTCTAGTTTGTCAGCTACATACTGTATATGCTGGAATGGATTTAAGAAAAATCTGAAGCAAAGGCTTTTACACTTTTTTCTGCATGCATTAGTTAGAAGCATACTGATTGCATGGGCATGTTTGTCAAGCCATTTTAGAGGTTTACATGACTGCCGATAATTGAAAATGGAATATGTACATATGTTTCAGGAACTATTTCTTTGATAGCACTTCTAGCATTTTAAAGATTTTTATTTGTAAAATGTGTAATTTTCCTGTTCTGTTTTGGAGGCAAAGGCTAGTTACTGTTATGATACAAACAAGGGGACACTGTTCTTTTGGGGGGAACAAAGGTGAGTTGCTGTTATGGCATAAACAAGGATATGTTGCTCTGGTTACTCTCCTTGTTTTGCATCCAGCCTGTTGTCCATATTTTACATCTGTTGACTGTTGTATGTTTCTCCAGGGGGTAATACTGAGTGGCTGCCTTTTTTGTTTTATCTTGAAACAATTATTTAGTAGTTATGTGATACTTATGTGTATTATACTTCTGTTGTCTTTTTGAACACCTAGGTGCAGGCCAACCAGGCATGTCAATCCTCGGAGATCTCCCTTCACCAATGCTGAGAACCAGATTATAGTGGATGGCTTTAGGTAACATGGTGTTTTTCTGCTGGAAAGGCGATGGGGAGATATGGCACGGAGGATGCAAATTTGGCAACAGATATGGATGATCTGAATGCTGTGGGTGGCCATGGCTGGACATACAAGTAGGTGTGCCACAAGGCCACTGATATGATCACATCTGCATGGAGGAGAGCAGCTACAGTGGGCCATGACTAGATGACTACCAGAGCAGGGACTGGTAGGGAGCTGCCACTAACACCCAGTGAATAGTTCCTGGCCAGTATCAGGAATCCAGACATCTCCCAGTATAGTGAAGTATAGCCTGTACTGGATGTCGGAGCAATGGTTTCAGAGACAGCAAGCACATCACAGGAGGAGCTTCCAGGTCAGGTTTGGTATCTCAACACTTGAATTTTGTTGTAAACAATTAAAATCAATTTCCTGTGTTTGTTGCTTTTTATCACAGGTGATCATGAGAGTGGGAGTGTGGGCCCTCTGCCACCTGATGTCAGCATATCAGCAGACTCTGATGATGATGATGATGATGATGATGATGATGATGATGATGATGATAATGGCCAAACTGAGGCACAGTCAGGGGGTGCAGAGGTTGAATCTGACACCAAAGTTGACATACAGCTATCCCCTGCAATTCCATCGGACACAGCCAGTAGGCCTATACCTACCAATTCCAGTCAGCCCTCAGGTGAGGCCATTGATCAGAGAAGTGTAGCTACTGTGGCTTCAGTGCCTGTTGACTCTGGCTGTAGCCAAAGTGTGGGCATGGTTCCACACAGGAGTGGGTTAATGGGGAGCTTGGAGCGGGCCTGCTGTCCCTCCTCCACCTGTTGCAGGTGTCTCTTCCTGTGCCATTCAGTGTATGTTTGGGGCCATCATGGAGGCATGTACACATTCTCATAGGTGCTCCAGACAAATGCTCATGGTTGTAGATGTGGCACAGCCTAACATGCGTGACTGTCTCCACCATGTTGCCAATTCAATGGATATGATGAATGACACATTGGAATGAGGAGTGTCTGTGATGGACCAAGGGGTGTCTGTCATGGAACAAGCATTGTCTGTGATGGAACACCTGCTGTGAGGGGAACGGCATCCTCATGGGTGTAGGTCATTTACATCATCTGCTCTCAGCCAACATGGCCTTGATCGATCACACTCCCATAGTGGCAGTGATTCCAGTGCTCCATCAGTGAATGCGCTGTCCACACCCAGACATGGCAGGCAATGAGGTTATGGTCCTGGGTATCCTGTAAAGGGAGCTCAAAAAGCAGACGTCAGTCATGTTCAGGTAACAGCACTGCATCTGACTGTGGGCATGGACATGCCAATGCAACTCCTCCTGGGAGAGCCAGTTCTCATATTTGAAGATGACAATGATTAACTGCCACCTCTACCATACATGGTTAATATCTGTCTCACATACCAAGATGTAGACCCAGCACAGTGCTTGGCTGTGTTCATGCAGACACTCACACACCAATTGCACCTTTAAAATCCATACAGACACATACACAGACACACAACCATTACTCATTTTTTCTTACTGGCCATTTCTTGGTTTATCCAACTGTCTGCCTGCTTCTCTTTCTAACTTTCACATACTAACCGACCTTTTGTGTCAGCCAAGGCCCCCCTACCCACAACACCCTGTGCAAGTAATGCTAACTGTGCCATATCCTTGTTTTCTATCTTTTGGATTTAGGGATACATAAGCTTTGTGTCTGATGCTCAGGTGCATAGCTAACTTAGCGTTTAGTATGTCTGCATTTGTGGTTTTGAACTGGTGATTCTGGCTTTGACTTATATTGGCCTTGGAAAATGAGATAGTTGATAACATCAAAATTTCACAACTTTATAGTGAATGATCTTCTGAGGGCTATGAAATCAGAAATTGCAATGTGTTAACTTGTCTCTTTAATGATTTTCCAGTACAAACATATGGTGCTAAACTATGGGCACACATTGATCATCACTACTTTTGAGAGATATGACTGTGTGTGAATCTTTGATGCCTGAGGCCTACTACTTAGTAATTATCACATATAATTAATATAAGTTTCTGCTGTCATGTGTTAAGGTAATTTCTGTACATATCTCCCTCCTTTTACTTGATTACCAGACCAAGTAATGAAATACAATGATATGCCACATTCATATTATTAAACAATACACTCCAGGTTCAGGACTTACCTTGTAAATGCAACAGTTGCCACAGTTTTAGTTTAGGGCTGACGCTGTCTGATGCAAGCAGTACACAGCCAATACAAAGGGGGGGTAATGGTTGTGTGAGTTGCCTGGCATCAATGTTATATATGTATGTGAGTAGGAGGAAGGTTTTAGGCCCCTAGATGTTAAGTGAGTGTGCTATGCATTGTCTATTAGCCAGTGCAAGGGTATACCAAGCACGCCTACTTCTGCTTACACCCACAACAGCTGGTGGTTCCCCTCTGACTCCTCACCTGCCTGTGGTTCTGCTGACCTTGGCATTCATGGTGGGATGTGTGACCATTGCCCTTGCTGGTCCTGCTGCTTCCTCAGGATGATGTTGTGTAGCATGGCAGATACTTTGAATATTTCTGTACATGTCTGTGGACTGTACTGCAGGGTTCCCCCAAATATACCTAGGAACCTGAACCATGACTTCATCAGCCCAAATACATGCTCTAAGATATGTCTGCTTTGAGCGTGTGCCTCATTATGGGGTTCTTCCGTGACCATGTGTGCATTTCTGATGGGTATCATCAACCATTGTTCCAGTTCACAGCCTGCATCCCCCAGTAAATGACCCTGTGGGATATCTCCCCTAGCAAACATCTGGTACAGTTGTGAGGTCTGCCAGATATGTGAGTTGTGGTAACTGCCAGGGTTGCCAGCACACATGTTCAAGATGACTCCTTTGGCATTACACACAACTTGGCAGTTGACAGAGTGCTAGCCTTTTCTATTTATGTAGATCCTACCTTGTTCCCCAGGTGTTAGTCTATGGCACCAATTACATCAGAGCAGTGTGCTACATGGTAAAACTCCTTCATATATCTGGCCCTCTCCTCAGAACTACACAGGAAATATATGTGGTCACTGGTATGCTGGATCACAGCATTCAGGTATTGGTGGAGGATCCTGGATGCTGATGCCTGTGACAACCCCATCATGTCCTCTGTTGGTCTCTGAAAGGTACTTGTAGCTAAGATTCTAAGGGCTACACCTACCTTTGTCTCCACTGGGATGGGTTCCCCTTGGTTGGCTTGGGCTCTGAGTTGAGGACTGCATATATATATAGATAGATAGATAGATATGAGATATAGTGAAATAGTAAACAACATAGTCATATGAAGGAAGTGGTGGAGCAATAAAACTATTAACAGAAGAAAATGACCTAGGTCTATATTGAGAAAAAATACTCAAACAACAAATGGCACCTCAGAAGATGATACATCTTCTGCCACAGAATATGACTGCCCTTCTAACCAGGAGTCCCCAATGGCAAAAAGAAAACAATCAGACCCTTTAGACTCAGGACACGGAGAGGTGGTAGGAAACACAGAAAAAGGCACACACAGTTTGCAACTGTTGCTACAGAAAATTGTGAGTCAGTGAACAATGTGCACAACATATCTTCATTTGAATTGTCATCTGTCTATAATAAAGTACTCAACAAGGGTCTAAATTTTGTGCCGACTTCATTTGTCCCTGAACACATTGGTCAATAAATTAAATGATTTTTGCAGATTGATTAACCTTAAAATATTTTTTTCAGATTTTGACAGTTCTCAAAGATCAACTGGGTTCCAATTTGGTAAATCAGATTTTCAACCCCCCATGGACAAGCATGTAGCCATATTCAAGGAATGTGTCACCAAAGATCTACATTTTTCTTTAGGTTATCAATCCATGAGACACAATTTAACTTTGCAGGAACAACAAGCGCTACAGGAACTCAGTTCCCATCATGACATAGTTATTGCACCAAGTGATAAGGGAGGAGGTATTGTAACCATGGATTGGTCCATGTACCAAGCGGAAGCCCACAAACAATTGTCTGATGCCCAGTTTTATATACAGATGGTGGTTGACCCAACATCCAACTTTAAAACACATATCGATTCCTTTTTGGATTTGGCCACACAGGAGGGTATTATTGATAAACACACATGCAAACAACTCAAAGTGTCTGACCCCATTGCTCAATATCTATACTTGCTTCCCAAGATCCATAAACATCCCACAAACCCCCCCGGTAGGCCTATTGTCTGGGGCAGAGGTTCACTTACGGAACCCCTATCAGCATTCCTTACATATTATTTAAAACCACTATTACCTATGGTTAGATCTAGGTTATAAGACACTACAGAATTTTTGAATATTGTTCAAGATACACAACTGGAATCTGATAGGTGGCTATGTACATTGGATGTTACCTCCCTTTATACCAGCATCCCACATGATGCTGGTATATCAGCAATTGCATATTGGTTAGACAGATCACAACTATATACTCAGGGATTCAACAATTTTCTAATTAAATTGACTCAATATGTGTTATCTAAGAACATTTTCTATTTTGAAGGACAAGTATATTGGCAAGTCAGAGGCACAGCTATGGGAGCATCTTTTGCTCCCATTTATGCAGATCTGTTCATGGGGTTTTTTGAAGAACATTTTATATATGATTCCCATAACAATATTTATATGGAAGAACTAGATATTTGGAGGAGGTACCTAGATGATTGTTGGATGGTGTGGCGGGGTGATCTAAATCTAGTACATGAGTTTGTAAATTATTTGAATAACAACACATGAGACATCCAGTTCACTTTAAATATGCAATATCAAGAAATAATCTTTTTGGATGTATTTGTATCCCGACAGGTTGACCATACGTTGGCCACTCGGCTACACAGAAAATTTCCACAATATAATACACTCTTACATGCATCTAGTTATCACCCATGCCACATCATTAACAACATCCCTAAATCTCAATTTTTACGTATGAAACGTATTTGTTCTTCCCAGGCATCCCATTCAGAATGTGAACAAGATCTGACCAACAGACTGATAAACAGAGGGTATCACAAACATCGTATTACCCAAACTATCAATCAAGTCAAAGATGTGCCTAGATCAACACTTTTACAATACAAACATTCACATGATGGTCCCAAAACAACAACATCCCAATCCATTAGGTTTGTTACTGCCTTTGGCAGCAATACACCCTCATTTAGGGATATCATCAATAATCATTGGGATATTTTGTGGGCTCATGAACATTTGAATGAGATATTACTTGACAGATGTGCTTTTTCATATCGTAGGGGTAGAACCATCCATTCTCATTTCACACATTACAAAAGATATAAGCCAACCACGTCGATTCAGACAACTCTATTTGGTGATCCCTTGATAGGCTGTTTTCCTTGTGGTCATTGCAGTGCATGCAGACACATTCTAAAGACCAAAGAATTTACTAGTGGTAATACCTCCCGGGTATACGAGATAAAAATTTTTGGTAACTGCAGCACTGATTGGGTGATCTATCTGGCCACTTGTACATGTTCCTCCTTTTATGTAGGTCAAACTTCCAGACCACTAAGACATAGGATAAGTGAACATCTTAGCACCATCAGAAATCATAAAATCTCTAATGCTTTATATAAACATACCATGAACCATCAAACTGCACAATTCAAATTCACTATCATTGATAAAATTGATTTGCATAGAAATCTTAAAGCTGGCTGGCATGACAGATTAAATAATATCGAATCCGCATGGATTACCAGGTTAGGAGCCTTGTTCAAACCTGGTTTAAATGAAATAGATTAATTAGCTGGTGCCAGCCCATAATTTCATGCATTTGGATGTTTGTTTATATCTATTGATTTATTTTTAGATATAAATGTATATACACACGTTTTTGGGGTATATACACCTTTAATAGACTTGGATATAAAAGCAATAACCAGGATGTGTTCTTTATACTATTTGTTCTTTTGCACTGAGGAAGGCTGGATATATAGCCGAAACCGGTTTGCAACATGTAGAGTGACATTTCCACAATTAAATAAGATTTAACCACTTTTCTCCTTTGTGCTGGTTCTTTTTATATTTTCCCCATACTCCATGTATACCCCTCCAGTTCACTTATTGAACATCCAACCCAGGCCCAGGCTCTCCTTGATGCATGATTTCATTACCCATCATTCCTCCCCCACCACAATCTTTACATACACACCCACCCCTTCTATGGTGAATTAGGTTAATATTAATAGTTATAATACCAGAACTGCATGTGTTTTGTGTACACTTCAATTCCTTTGGATTGCTTCTGTGTCACGAAGTGTATTCATATATGTTTATATATATGGATATAGATGTAACTGTATATATATATATATATATATATATATATATATATATATATATATTTATATATATATTTTTTTTAATTTAATTTTATTTATTTATATATATATGTATATATATATATATATATATATATATATATATATATATATATATATATTTATATCTATGTTCACACATCACTGACGTGTGTGTGTGTGTGTATATATATATATATATATATATATATACATATACATATATATATATATATATATATATATATATATATATATATATATATATATATATATATATATATAGCTTTAGTATTAATTTGTAACAGTTATACATATGTAGACTTGTATATGTTGATTCATAAACTACAGTACATTACAATGTACAGTACATATGTACACAAAGTGACTGTCCCATTTGTGGTCAGTACTGTGGAATGACTATAGTATAAGGTGTAGTCTAAAAACCATGAAACATGTATAAAGCTCAGATGGTTTAGTGGTAAGTCCCATGACAATAGTGTGCATGGTCCAGGATTCAACACCTGCAATAGTTTAAAAATGTTTTTTACTCCAGAATAGGGCTCATTTAAGCAGTTGTAAGCATGTTTAAAAGTGTTTGTGTGACATTAAAGCAGCAGTTAAGCAGTTAAAGAAACTTTAAAACGTATAACCTGTGCATACAAACATGGCCACATCTGCTAACTATTCAGGATGTATACATTTAAGTGAAGTAACATCTCCCTATGTGCTTACATAACATTACTTTCTCTGTTGACTTTACTCACCAGCACTCATGGGTTTATATGGGTGTTTAAAATTTTTCTTATACTGACAAATACTACCTATGCAAGCTATGGTTAAGGCATACTTTTTAACATGATAAACATCCCTGACTTTATTGGGATTTGAACATCGAATGCACAGCTACTATGCAAATGCTGTAACCATTACACTATTGATATCAATGTTGCTTCTGCCTATTTCCTATTTAGATGATTTCTATGTGTAAACTAGGCTAAGCAAAGGGCGGAGGCACCCAAACCCACTGAGATTCACTTACTCTTAAAATAAAAACATGTAACAAATGAAATGAGAGACAATAAATTACATTCCTAACTACATTAAGCATAGCCACTCACTGACACACTTCAAGGGAAACCTTGATGTGTGAATGTGTAACAGAATATACACCCCTGGGATCATGTGTCCCAGAACCATACAGCCAGGGGGTGGGGGAGCCCCTCCAGTTTTATAGCTACCTAACCTGTTGGGGAAATTGAATGGTGTTGATTTTTCACATTAACATGCCTTTTTTAGATCACTAAGTGCCCCTATCACCCTCCACCACCCCAGTCTTCAACAGCTTCTGGCAACTCTGCCTGGAATCACTTCATTGGCTATGCTTGACAGAGGCTCAGTTACTTCATCAATGGTGCGGAGAAAGCCAACACACTGTAGCTATGCTTCTAATTACCCTTGGGCAGATAGCCTACTACCTATCTGTGAACCTCTAAAGTGCAGGCCATCACAGCCATAATATCTGAATAAACAGATCACAATATAAAGTAAAATATCACCGTGTAGTCAGAAAACAGTTAAGTACAGCAAGAACATACAGAGCACTGATACTTAATCACTCCAAATGCATATCTTGGAAGCTAGAAGACTTGTATAAGTTTAAGGCTTTCTATTGCTTACCAGTAGGTTACCTACAGGAAAGATGAGAAACAAGCACAGATGGGAAACATGCATGCAACACTACCATACCGACTTATGTGTCAGCCTTAGGTTTTGGAATACTGGTCAAGGCTATTGGCACCCCCATGGTGCCTTTTTTAGGGAAGTCTCAAAGGTGAATCTCACCTCCATAAACAGTACAATAGCAGAATCAATGAGGGTTATGCTACTCAACACTAGGGGTTGTGATCACAACATGCACACACTCACAGCACTCCTCAGTATGGACAACGTCAACATCTGTGCAGTAACTGAGACCTGTTTTAAGGCTCTTGAGAGCACACCAGCACTACCAGACTACAACCCATGCCACACATTTTGGCCACTGAACATGGACTGACACAGACATGGAGGGGGTGTATCCATATTCATCAGGGATACCTACAACTCCAGGTTAGTGGGGCAGCATGATACCTCTGAGATCATCCATGTGCAGCTAACATCAGCCACAACTGCAGTGCAAACTGTGGCCTGCTACAGATCACCCTCCATGACCCAGGACCACCACTCGACCTACCTGTAGACAGTGGAAAACATGACAGTCCTACCGCACACCCTGGTATTGGTCGATGTCAACTACCCTACCATTAACTGGGAGACTTACTCAAGTACTCACTTCCAGGCCCAGCGCTTCCTGGAATTTATCACTTCATATGCCCTGTATCAGATGGTAAACTCCTTAACGAGGGGTGGAAACATATTAGACGTGGTTATCACCAACATGGGTGACAGGTGCACCACAGCGGAGGTAAACCGGTCACTGGTTAGATCTGACCATGAACTATTCACTGTTTCCGCACCCAACCATCTCCCCCACTCACGGAAACCATAGTGTATACCTTTTCTACAACTAAATTCACACTACTAGAGACAAGGGTGGGGGGTTTCACAGCCCCCACGCTAAGGAAAAACACTGCTCAAGATACAGACAGATTTACAAATGTACTCTATAAGCACCTACAAGGATGTATGGATTGTGCCATCACTGGTAAACCAAGACTCACTCTTCCTAGACAAGGACACCAGTCTGCTGGACCCCTACAATAAACAGGATATACAGCAGAAGTAGGACAGTAGTCCAGAAAAACAGCAAATCCCAAGAAGGGCAGACATCCATGACCAGTATTAGTAAGAAATGTAGGTCGCTCATGAAATTATTCAAGGCTAACATCAACAAGAAAATAGGCAAGGATTCGAAAGATAACCACAAAGCCTTCTTTGGCTATGTCAAGGATCTAAGTGGTAATACACAGATTTGCACTGTGCATTATAACACAAAATATACTGACCCTACTGATATCGCCAACATCCTTGCAGATACATTCAGTGCAAACTTCACCCCCTAAAGTGCCCACAACTATACCCAAAAAGTACAGTATCCTAGACATCAGAGACACACAGCTGGAAATGGCCCTCTCTAACAGCAATACACAGCGTTAATGGAGGCAGATGGTGTCCCAGACTGCATATTTCAAACACTACAAGACAAACTGACCCCCCACATAATCAAGCTTTTCAACCTCAGCCTCTCCACAGGCTGCAGCCCATACAATGGCACATGGCAATGGTTATTCCACTCCACCAAGGTGGAAACACAACTGACCATAGTAACTACCACCCCATAAGCCTGACTAGCCTGGTCTGCAAAGCTATGGAGTGCATCCTCATGGCACTCTTTAACAAAGACATTGTAACCTCCAAACACTTGATCCAACCCACGTCAGCTTGGTTGAGTGCAGTTCATGCCTTCTGAACATGTTTGGCATCTTACAGACAGTCAGCAAGACGTTAGATGAGGGGAGAGGTGGTTTGCACGTACTACCTGGACCTCGCCAAGGATTTTGACACCATTCCCCACTCAGGTATTATTGATAAACTTACCAGCCTGTACATACACCCATACATCACAGGATGGGTTGCCAACCGGCTTACACACAGAACTCACATGGTACGACTAGCACTCGCCAGGTCCAACTCTTAACCAGTCATGACTGGTGTCCCACAGGACTCAGTCCTGGGACCCCTACTGTTTGGCATATACTTCTCAGAGGTACAGGCAAACACAGGTGGACTACGGCAGACCATGTCTGGCAATGACTGCAAACTGGGAGCCATACTTGACAGTCCAGCTGACACAGACATCCTTCAAGGGGCCTCACAGAGACCAACACAGGGTGTCAAAGTCATGGCCTCCAGCTAAGTGACACAAACTGCATGGTCATTCCATTGTGGAATATTAAGCACCCACATATTAACACATAAGTGGCAGCCACTTTAATACAGATGAGTTAATAGGGTATCTGGAGAATAAGGTAGATAGTGATCTCTCCTTTGACAATCATACCTCCAAAGTAGTTAGGACATCCTTCTATGTAGGCCATCTGATTACTAAAGGGTTCGCATCTAGACATACTGAGGTTTTAGTGCCCCTTTACTCATCAGTCCCATCATAGAGTATAATAACCCATTTGGGATGTACCTCAGAAGACACATCCAACAGCTGGAAGGTCCATGAATGTACCTCGCCAAGAGGATTACTGGCCTCAAACATATGTCCTATGCAGTCAGACTGAATAAGCTCCTACTTTACTCAGTGGCATCTCGTTTACTCAGAGATGATCTCTGCTGGCCAACAAAGCCATGTTGAACTCAGGTTTAATGGATATGCTCCACCTATGGAAATCCATGTCACAGTGAGCCACACGCTGTAGTGAGCTGAACCTTGCCACAACAATAACTGGAAGATGCTGGAAGGACGGATTCCTGTAACAGAAACTCCCTATACTTTGGAACAACATCCCTAATTACATTATACAGAGCCCCTCACTAACACTCTTCAAGAGAAACCTTGAAGAGTGGATGGGGAACAGTAGATACACCCCAGGGATCCCGCCATTGGCTCTGCTCCACAGAAGGGCAGTTAATGAATCAATGGGGTGGCAAAAGCTGACAGATTTTGGCTTGGCTTATGAATGCCCTCAGGCAGTTAACCAAGTACCTACTTATGAACTTATACATACAATATCAGCACATGCTGATAGCTTAATTTTCTTTTCAGGTGTTGACTTACCTTGTGCCAATAGCAGTTGTGCATGCAATAGTTGAGGGCTGCCTATGTTGAATGCACACAGTAGACTGCCTATACATGACAATTTACAAGTAGACTTGTGTGTGTGCCATCCATTTTTACTGTGTGGAGGTGGAGAAATGTGTCAGTCCCTTGGTGCCTACACTGTCAGTGTGTGTGCTATACATTCCCTCCTTGCCAAGGCATGGGCATACTGGGCACACCTCCATCTGCCTACTGGGGCTGGATAAGGGTTTTCGTGGTCTGAGTACCTCTGTGCCTGTGGTGCCCTTGGCAATGGTGGTGGGCTGTGAGGGCCTTCACCATTCTGTCCCTGCTACAGCTGTTTCT
This sequence comes from Protopterus annectens, assembly GCF_019279795.1. NCBI lineage: Eukaryota > Metazoa > Chordata > Ceratodontiformes > Protopteridae > Protopterus > Protopterus annectens. The sequence goes on along the minus strand of NC_056733.1, from coordinate 1,203,841,547 downwards.
GCAGGATCATATTGTGCATCATGGCACATACTATGAAGATATGGGCACATGTGCCTGGAGAGTACTGCAAGGCTCCATCAGATATGTCCAAGCAACAGAACCATGATTTAAGCATCCCAAACACATGCTCTATGATGATTCTGGTTTGTGCGTGTGCCTCATTATGGCATTCCTGCATGAGTGTGTGTTTTTATTTCTGATGGGAGTCATCATCCACGGTTCCAGGGCATAGCCAGCATCCCTCACCAGGTGACCATATGAGATGTCCCCCCTGGCAAATACCTGATACAGCTGCGAGGCATGCCATATGTGGGAGTTGTGATAGCTTCCAGGGCTGGCAGAACACACATCCATGATAATGCACTGGGCATTGCACACAACCTGGTGGTTTATGTAGTGCCTACCCTGCTCACTGGGTGGTGACTTGATGTGTATGTGCGTGTAGTCTATTGCACCCAGTATCTCCGGGTATTCTGCCACATGGTGGAAGAGACGCATATTGCTGGACAACTCCTCCTGTGTTCGGAATAAGTATATGTGCTCATTGGCATGTGGTAACATGGCATCCAGGAACTGGTGAATTACCCTGGATGCTGATGCCTGTGAGATCCCCATGATATCCCCAGTTGGCCTTTGAAAGGTACCTGTAGCTAGCATTCTCAGGCTTACACATACCTTTTAACCAATGGGATGGCTTCCCCTCTGTTTGTTCTGGCTCTGAGGTGTGGCCAGCACAGCTCCACAGGTTTCTGTAGGGTGTCCCTGTCCACCCTGTAACATTCTACTATCTCCAGATCATGTAGCCCCTGGGAGATTACCCTGGGTCTGAACACTCTTCTCTTCCTCTGCTGCCTGAGGTGGTTGTGTGCATCATCCTCCACACCACCTTCAGTCTCCAACACATGCTGGTGGATCAAAGCTATGGCAGCCCCTAACATGTACATACTAAAAGTTCCCTGTCTGTATACACCAGTGATGCAGAGTGTATGTGAATACACAAGTGTGTGTGAGGTGCTTCCACACTTTATACTATTTTGCTATGTATGCTGCTGATGTCATTGGGTGTGTATGTGCAATTCCAGCTGCAGGGTATCTTAATTATGGGTTTTACAGTGAGTACTCCAAGTATGGGGCCTTTAGTGTGGAGTTATGCTTGCCTGCCTTGATTAATCTGTTGCCCTTTAATTCACTTTTAAACCTAGATCCCCTCCCATTATCAGGCATGCATCCACCTGCCGTCTTTCTTGTTTTGTACTTTCCCTACCCAGTCCTGTGTTGCAAAATGTGCCTTGTAGCTGATATACTGCAAATCCACTTTGTTCTGCTGTGACACTTTACTGTTTTCTTTGCAGTGCAGCCCCTCCCCTTACCTGTTCTGCAGATAGCTGCTTGCAGCCTTGTTAGCTGTTGTCAATGGCCCACTGTAGGTTCCTAGGTGTTAATTAGTCATTTGTACTCCAATTTCCCTGCTGCAGCATTTCCTTATTTCTTTCCTATATCCTTCCTGTTTCAGTTCCGGTGCGTGCCATGCAAACCCATTTACCGGGTTTAAGTGCATTTTCATCTCCGTTCACGTGCATACTTGGTTACCTTGTGTACTCTCAGCTAAGCAAAGCTATAGCCAGTTCGGCACAGCCCTATCCTGCAGCTTTGCTTAGTTACGGGCAAACTGGATTAGCAATGCTCCAATGTGCTTACAGCAAAGGTGACACACCCCTCTCTTGATGTCATCTTTATCTCAAAGGCACACCTCGGTGTTATAACGCTGCACTGTGAGGTGCATCCTTACACCAGCGGGGGAATCTGTGATTCACTATTACTCCTCTCATTTGCATGGCATTGCCTACTAATTCCTAGCTATAATGCATAACACTGGCACAGCCCCTTAGCACCCCTTGCACCATGGTGTGGTGTAGCATGCCTGCCATTCACTATTATGGGGAAATCATGATATGTGTTACATTGCAGTTTTATTCTATATTTTTCTATTTTCCTTGTGATCCCGTTTGCACACCGCTGCCCTGCGCTTCCACTTTGCGATAGTGCGAATATAAATATTAAATGTTAATTTTATATTTTGTACATTTTTTTATGCCAATGGCTATATATTTATCCATTGGCATATATTAACAATATAATACATGTGTTTGGTCGGCTGTCATGGCTCCAATTTTATGTTTGCAAAATGTAAACCGTTTTTTACGGTTTACATTTCTGCATGCTTACACTAAGCCTGCACCACTTCCTGGATCACTGAATACCTTCATTTGAATGCTACACTGCTACAACTGGGGTAATTAGCATACAGGGGTGAGGAGCTGTGCAGGTGTAGTGTATGCAGGTAGTGCATGTGGAAAAAGCTTGTACCTGGATCGCTCGCCAGCCATATTTGGTGTTGGAATGCCAACGCTATGTCTGCACCTGGCGCAAGCTTCATGAATCCCGGGGATAGTCAATTTTAGTGATTAAATAGGGCACAGTGAATGCACCTATCTCAAAGTCAGCTTTCTTAACTGCCCTATACTGCTCTCCGAACTGCTAAGTTAGGCCTCTGCTGGTTTCTCATATGTAAATACTAGAACATTGACTACAAACAGCAGAATGCTTCACTACTCAAGGTACATGAAATATGAAAACTCTTTGGTGTTTTAAAAGATAGATTTTGGCCTTTTATTACATATATATCCCTTGGGCTTTCTACAAAGGATGTTTAAGGTACTACATGGTGGAAAATCTGGTTTTCTCTGGGTCTTTCTGTTCTTTTTCCCTATGCGTCTTTTCTGTGTGACCTTTTTTATTGTTGATTTGATTGTTATTTGAGGTACTTTGCAGTCAGCATAATGTTGTGGATATCAGGCTAATTCTAACGCAAGTGCCTCCACAGAATGGCCACGCTACCCACTTATGCTGCACCGATGACCCATAAAAAGAGTGAAAGTTATCATTATTATTACTAGTCTTCTTTTGCTTTATACTGCCCTGAATGCATCAATAAAGACTTATAAAAAAGAAATAAAATGAAATAAAAAGTCGGTGAGCATTTAGAAGCCACAGAGCTTCAATACTTGTGTGTCCTTAAGGAGTCGGATATATATATTCTATGGACCTCGTTCAAAGCAAGTTTAACATACTACACAATGAAATTTCTGGCTTCCCCATTTTTTTAATCAATCAATCAATAAATCAATATGGAACAGGTGGAGGAGACCCTGGAGAGATGGATATATGCTCTAGAGAGAAGAGGAATGAAGGTCAACAGGACTAAGACAGAATATATGTGTGTGAATGAGAGGGAGGATAGAGAAATGGTGAGGATGCAAGGAGTAGAGGTGGCAAAGGTGGATGAGTTTAAATACTTGGGGTCAATAGTTCAGATTAACGGTGAGTGTGGAAGAGAGGTGAAGAAGAGAGTACAGGCAGGATGGATTGGGTGGAGAAGAGGTCAGGAGTGATTTGTGACAGATGAGTACCAGTAATAATGAAAGGGAAGGTCTACAAGATGGTAGTGAGACCAGCTATGTTATATAAGTTGGAGACAGTGGCATTGACAAAAAGGCAGGAGTCAGAGCTGGACGTGGCAGAGTTAAAGATGTTAAGATTAACACTGGGTGTGACGAGGGTGGACAGGATTAGGAATAAATATATTAGAGGGTAAGCCCAGGTTGGAAAGTTTGGAGACAAATCCAGAGAGGCAAGATTGCATTGGTTTGGACATGTGCTGAGGAGGGATGCAGAGTATATTGGGAAAAAGATTTATTTTATTTATTTATTATTTTTTTTTATTTTATTTTACATTTGTTGACTGGGAGAGTCCAACTGGATTGCAAGTCCATTTTCAGTGGAGGCCCAGGGAGAAAAGCTCCAAAATGCTAAGGATAAAGCTGCCAGGTAACAGGAAAAGAGAAAGGCCTAAGATAAGGTTTATGGATGTGGTGAGAGAGGACATGCAGGTGGTTGGTGTGACAGAGCAAGATGCAGAGGACAGGAAGAAATGGAAACAGATGATCCGCTGTGGCGACCCCTAACGGGAGCAGCTGAAAGAAGAAGAAGAAGAAGAAGAAGAAGAAGATTTATTTATTTAATTATTTATTTATTTATTTTCTGTTGCATTTACTTATATGGCTTTTCCTTATGACCTTTTCACTTGCTGATTTCATTACAATGTTATAGACAAATTTGCAGGTTTCACATCTAATTGTTTTACAAGATATGATTAAATAAATTGCTAGAGGTGCCCAGACAGGGTTTCTCCTAGACAGATATTTTCTCCTAAAATGTATTTTTCACTTACTGAAAGGCTGGTTTTGAATTGTATTTCTGTCCACATTATAACAGATTTACTGTTGTCCTGTAACATTTCTACTGTACACAGTGCATTTTGTTACAATATAAGACTGTGCCACATCATTTTGTATATGTTCAGAAAACAGGACTGTATGCCCATGTCATTACCTTGTACTTTAGAACAGATGATATAAGCATCTACATGAGGTCTGCCATGTTACAGCTTTATCCTTCACCATAGCTCTAGAACAGATGACATAAGCATCTACGTGAGGTCTGCCATATCACAGCTTTATTCTTCACCATGGCTCTAGAACAGATGACATAAGCATCTACGTGAGGTCTGCCATGTCACAGCTTTCTTCTTCACCATGGCTCTAGAACAGATGACATAAGCATCTACGTGAGGTCTGCCATGTCACAGCTTTGTCCTTCACCATGGCTCTAGAACAGATGACATAAGCATCTACATGAGGTCTGCCATGTCACAGCTTTATCCTTCACCATGGCTCTAGAACAGATGACATAAGCATCTACGTGAGGTCTGCCATGTTACAGCTTTATCCTTCGCCATGGTTCTAGAACAGATGATATAAGCATCTAACTGAGGTCTGCCATGTCACAGCTTTATCCTTCACCATGACACTGATCATGTGCTTTCACTTCCCTGTCTGCATATGCCCTACATTTGTGACATTAATAGACTTAGTTACTCCGAAACAAAATATGCTAGCAAGTACGGCAGGTGCACGAGCCACAGTAGCTTGAATATTAACAAACAAAAAGGCCAGCACCAGGGATTGAAGCAGAAATAGAAACAAAAATGTTTTATTATTTGAACCAGACCGGTTTCAGCTTGTAGCTTTCCTCAGTGGCTATACATCTATAGCCACTGAGGAAAGCTACAAGCTGAAACCGGTCTGGTTCAAATAATAAAACATTTTTGTTTCTATTTCTGCTTCAATCCCTGGTGCTGGCCTTTTTGTTTATTAATAGACCTAGAACTGTTATAGTCATCAACTAAATGTCCATAAAGAAACAGTACCTGGGCAGAGAACAGACATAGATAACTTACCTCTGTTAGAAATGAGTGCATTACAGTTACTTGCACAAAGATGTTTGCATACCTTGGTAGTGGCAATATTTGTACTGCTTATGGCCAAACAGGTTACACAATAACATTGAGGATGATGTCAGCTATACATTATCCTGTAGGCCAGGCAGTGCTTAAATTCCTACATGGATACAGTATATGTCACCAGCTGTGACACATGCTAGAATGCCTCAAGACAAACGCACCATATCTAGCAAAGAATGCTGTTATTTTAAGTGCAGTCCAGTATGAAATCAATATCTGCTATATTATTGGGTAAACCTTTCTCCCATTGTTCACCATCTCAAAGCATGTCTTCTTCAAAATAATCAAAACACCTACCAACCAAAATAATCTTTCTTGTTCTGTAAAATCAAACTACCAGATTCTCTTCCCCTCTTCTACATTCCCCTTAATTCAGTGTCCACAACTTACTTACGTCAATTTTTTCTGTCAAAAGAGGTCATATACCTCATAATATAATAGTCTGTCATACCTTAAAGCAAGAAAAAGAGGTCTTACTATTGACTGAATTAGCAACTTTTGGCTGACCACCAGCATTGGAAAAAGAAGACTTAAACACTGCAATAAAATATTTTTTAAACATCCTCCCATTACTGCAGGACTTCTGCTACTCATCTAAAACCAAAACAGCCAAAGGATACCCATCTCCTTTGGTATACCAAGAGTTAAAGAAATTGCTGTCTATTAGGAAGGTAGCCTAGTGCACTTACAAATATACCAATCTCCCTAAAGACTATGAAGATTACTTTTCATTAAGAAAAGGCTGCAAATGCCTGAATAATAAGACAAAAACTTCCTGCCTGATAAAGCAACAGAAGCTCTATGAAGAAACCCAAAAGCTTTCTGTACAGAAAACAATAACCTTTCAAATAGAAATTTCCGACCACATGCCAGTTACTTATGGTTAACTGCCAGCCAACCACTGATTTAAATCTAATGGTGACACAAAATGCTTCAACACATTTCTCTTCATCCTCATCCAATAATCATGTCCATCTGACCAAATTGCTTCAGTAGAGGACATCTTCAGCTTTGTAAATGACTTTTCATTTTAACCCACTTACCTTATCCAGCATCAAAAAGTGACTAAGGAATATTCTTAACCACAGACTACTGGAAAAGATTGTTCAGATTATCTCATGCCCAGATCAGTAAAGGCCTGGAATACTTTTATTGCCATCCTATGACATTATACCAGTTACAAGCCTCTCTATACTTGCACAATTTCAGAATTCTGGAAAATGGTAATATCATCTCAGCCCCCAAACAAATCTCTAACACTAATTCTGACACATACAGACCGTTTGTTCTCCTGTTGGCACTTGGCAACATTCTTAAAAAGACAGCAGAATTGCAGCTGAAAGAACATAATGAAGATAACTCATGGATAATTAGTATATGGTCTATTCATTCAGACAAGTGCACTCTACCAATCAGTGAATAAATAAACCTTCAAAGCAACCATTTTAATAGACCTCCCCAAGTCTTTCACCTTGTAGACCATGAATGTCTCATCAGCAAGTTTTCCCTCTATGACCTCAACTGAACCACAATAATTGGTTCTACAAATATTTGAGTGAAAGCTTAATTACGACTGATCTCTCTCATGTCCATTCACCCCTCTGCATAGTGTCAGCTCTAACACAAAACAAAAGAGCCTAAGATGGCAGTCCTAAACCATTGTATGTTCTAAGTTTATGTTGCAGAAATGAATGTTGATAGTAAATGTCAAAAATTAGCAATTAATACTTTATAGATATTAATATGAATGCAGATGCATTGAATCCATAACCTAAATTCCCTGCCCAACATTCTTGTTGCCCTGTTTCTTAACTCCCCACTAAACACATTTTTCTTCTCAGGATAGAATCACCTAATACAGTCTGTACTAGACAGTATAAAATGGATGTAGACAGTTGTATGAATTTTCCCTGTCCTTCACAACATACAGTACTTCTGCACTGAATAGTATAATGTGTATAAACAGCTATAGTAGTTCTGTCACATATTTCACACAGTAAATCAACAAGTAAAAAAGGTCACACAGGAAAACCAATTGGTTAAAAAAATAAAAAAAGAAACATCTAGCTAAGCTAGACTTTCTACTGTGTGATACGTTAAACTTCTTGTATCAGAGGCAACATAGGATATATGCAAATTACCCTTTAAGGATATCAGGTGTTCCAACTAAATGGCAATTTTGAATGTCTAAGACTTTTTCTTTTACTTTTAAGTCTATGTATGGAAATTGTCCATAGATAGACTTAAAAGTAAAAGTAAAAGTAAAAGAAAAGTATATATGATATACTTTAAATAAATATAGATTGTCTCCATAGATTGTATAATTTAGGCCCTTGCATTTTTTTTTAATCAAAAAAAAAGCATTTTGGTCATTCCAGTAGTGAGTTGTGTTTGGACAGGTACATACCAAAGTCAGCTTAATAACTGCCAGGTACAGTGGGATGCTTGCATCCCTGGATCTGGAAACAATATCTTTAGATACAAGCTGATATCTTTTTTAATACAGCCTACAGTTTTAAAACTGTTATTTACCAATTGGTTGAAGTGATCAGCATGTACCACATACCCAGATTATTTAATGAATAGTTTCAACACTGCATGCTGTATTAAAGATCCACCCTTCAGACTCTCTCTCCCAAATCTCATATGCGTAGCTTTTAATATATTTATCAGCATATTATTCTTCTGTGCCCAAATGGTCAGTTTAGTCAAGTTCTTCAGTAGACACATCCCTTCTGTGACAGATATAATCAGTTTTCTTATTTTCAGGTCATCTGTATACAGACCACACAAGAGCTCAGATGAAAATATGGATCTAGGAGATACAACCTAAACAAATATGGCCTAGGACAAAGCCCAGTAGGATATTTTAACTAGCAGTAGTAGTAGGCATCCTTCGATCCCAAAGGAACATGGTTTGCTCCTCTATTGGACTGATTCGAGCACTGTCTTTTATGGCTGTGCAATCTAACCTGGGAGTGGCAGTCCTTTCCACACTCTGAGCAGCAGTAGGCAGATGTCGGTCTAGTATCATGGGCATGGATCTTCCTCAGGTCTCTCTTATCCTCTGCTCTTCTTGCCAGGTTAGTTTCATACAAAGTGACAGCTTCCTTCACTTCCATTTCTAAGCATACTTGTCTGAGGTGAAAGAATGCCATGTGTTCATTCTGATGGAGAGAGTGCTGAGGTCATGCTTGCATATGTCCTTATAGTGTAATTTGGGTTGCCCTTTCGGCCTCTTTCCAGACTCCAGCTCTTCAAAAAGGAGGTCTTTTGGCAGTTGGCCATCTGTCATGCATCAGACATAAGCCAACCAGTGAATATGTCTCTGTTTCAGGAGGGTGAACATGGAGGTGGTGCCCATCCTCCTAAGCACTATGCTGTTGGGGATCTTTTCTTGCTATAAGATACCAAGTATGTGCCTAAGGCAGTGCATATGGAATACATTAAGCTGCTGGCTCTTGTTTTGAGTGCAGAGTCTGTGTTTCACTGGTATACAGTAATATGGTCAAAACACAGGCTGTGTAAACCTGCACCTTGGTGTGTACAGTGAGCTTATTATTAGCCCATACTCTCCTTGTCAGCCTGAAAAATGTTGCAGCAGTTTTTCCAGTCTGCTTGTTGATCTCACTATCAAGTGACAAGTTGTCAAAGATTATAGAGCTTAGATACACAAACTCACAGGCAACCTCCATCTCATAGTAGCTCACCCTAATTGATGGCTCATTGCTCATATTTTAGCTCATCACCTGGGTCTTCTTTAAACTAATTGTGAGGCCAAATTCCATAAATGCATCTGCAAAGTCCGAGTCATGAACGACTGAAGTTCTTGCTGATAACTGCATCATCAGTGAACAGGAACACCCTTAGAAGCTTCCTAAGCACTTTGGTCTTCAGTTTAAGCCTTGACATTTTGAAGAGGTTGGCATCCATTCTCATTTGGAGACCATCTGTAACAGCTCAGAATACAAATTTCATCAGAACTGAAAAGATATCAAACAATGTTGAAACCAGTACACCCCCCTGCTTTACTTCACTGAGAATCTCAAAAGGTTAGTATGTGAATCCATTGTAATGATGGCCTCCTTTGTGTCTTTATGGAAGGCCCTGATAATGTTAAGCTGTGTTGGAGAACAGCAAATCTTTGCCAGAATCGCAAACAGACCTTTTCTACTGAAAGTTGAATGCCTTGGTTGGATCAATGAAAGCAATATACAGACATTTGTTCTGCTCCTTGCACTTTTCTTATAGTTGTTTAGCAGAGAAAACCATGTCTATAGCAGACTATTCAGTTTTGAACCAACACTGAGACTCGAACTAAAGTCCCTCTGCAAGAATGTGGAGCCTCTTCAGGACAACATGCACAAACATTTTTCCCTTGGTACAGAGAAGGGAGATACCAAGATAGTTGTTACAATCACTTTTGTCACCCTTATTCTTATATGTAGTAACTATGTTAGCATCTCTGATATCTTGCAGTACACTGCCTTCTTTCCAGCATGGGCAAAGTATTGCATGCATCTCTGAGACTAGGATTCCATTGACACATTAAAAGATTTCTGAGGGAATACCATTTTTCCTGGGAGCTTTTTCAGAAGAGAGTGTTTTTAGCACAATGTTGAGTTCCTCCAAGGTTGGCTCAGCATTGAGTTCAGTCATAGTTGGCAGAGGCTCAATGGTATTCTAGGCTCTTTCTGTAACTATTGTCTCCCTGGAATACAGCTGCTAGTAGTATTCCACCCAGCATTCCACCTGCTTGGTTTTGTCCTTCAAGACCTCACCTGTGTCTGACATAAGTGGAATGATCTTCCTTTGTGATGGACTGATGACTTGTTTGATCCCATCGTACATTCTTCACATTAACAATGTCTTCAGCCTCCTAAATCCTAAAGCAATGCTTGAGCCAATAATCATTTGCACACCACTGAGCTACCTGCTGCACTTGGCTCCATGCACATCCAGAGTGCCTGCAAGTCCTCCACATTGGGCAAGGATCTGTATGCAGTCATTGTCTGTCTCCCCTTCTCAATCCAGGGTGTCAGCACTTCGATAAGGGCTTCAGACCAATCAGCATACTTGACTGTCTTCTTCCCAAAGATCAATATTCCATGTTATAGATAGCATCCAATAGTTTTTCCCATCTCTTGTTGGTATCAGTGCCATCTGGGCAGAGCAAGGCCTCTTCAAGTACTTGAACAAACTTCTGTACCTTTGAAGGGTCATGAGTATTGCCTATGTCAATGCATGGCATCCCTTCCTTTTTAGAACAAAAGAACCTTCACATCTAAATGTTCACCTTATTACACCAGCAAGTTTTCAGTATCACAATCTGCACTGAGATAAATAAGTGTTACCCTGACACTACCTAAACTGCTGTGTTTGGCGAGGTCAGGGTCAGGGTCAGGTTAGTGCCAATGTTTAGATCTTGGGTGTTGCCACAAAACTTTGTGCTGGGACTTCACATAAAGAAGGTGGTGTTGGTTGTGCATAGGTCATATAGGGAACAACGTTTGAGGATGCACTGTCCATTGTCATTCATCATTTCTGTTCCAAACTATCCCAGACAGGATAGCTAGCTGGGATAGTCACAGCCAACTCTGACATTAAAATTACTAAGAATGAATAATGGTTCATGGGAAGGGACTTCACTGATGGTAGCACTAAGATCATCATAGAACTTGTCCTTGACTGCCTGGGTAGAAGTTAAAGTAGGAGTGTAGATGCTGAAGTTGTTGAAAATGGCTACTGGTGTTTGTAGATGAATTATCATCAGACTCTCATCTCTCGCGTTTGGTGGTATGACTGTGCCAATGAGGTTGTTTCCAATTGCAAAAATGACACCATGTTCCCTGGTCTCTTCTGAAAGCTTCTCATGCCAGAACAAAAAGTAAAGTCTTTCTCCCTGAGACATCCAATAGACAATTACCTTATTTCCTAGAGATTCACAATGTCCATCTGCAATCTGCTTTGCTAATTGTTAATGACTGCTGTCTTCTGAGCATCACTGATATTCTACAGATCTTCCATAAGGCCTGGAGTCATTGTCCTTATGTTCCATTTGCCCAGCCAAAAGGCTGGTTTATTTTGTTGCTTTTTTGTTTTTACAGGTGGATGGTTAATGATCCACTTGTTAAGGATTCTCTAAGCCCCACACAACCAGAGGAGCAAGTGGACCATGGAGATACAGTGACTCTTTGGCTGGGGGCTGACCAACTTAAGGTAGACAGTAGCTGCCCAATGAGATTGAAGGCTCTCTGCCACCACTGGAAGCAACCCCTGGTGTCTCAATCTATGCCAGTTAAGTGCATTGGCTTATTACTGGTAATTACTGCTTCCCTTGTTGTGTCACTGCTCACAAAGTGAAACTGGAGTGCCCTCAACAGGGTAATGGCCTGGCAAGTAAAGTATGAGGAAAAAGTTGATGCGCAGCAGCAGGATCCCCCTCTCCACACCAGTGATATAATTAAAGGGATAAGGCAACGCTGCCTGAGTGAGGTTGAGTACAATTTAAAACTGGTTTAGGGGCTCCATCTCTGGATTTTTTCCTCAGGGTTTACTTTCAAAGCCTTCACCATGACAAGGTATTGCCACAAGGCAGAGGCAGTTTTAAATCAGAGTTTACCTTCTCCTAGGTAAGCTACCATCCTAGGCTGATGACCCTCACCTGCCTGAAACAACTGGTTTTAAGGTGCCAATCACCTGCTTTCATCCCTTCTCCTGTCAGTACAAATGGTTTCACCAGGCTTAGAAACTAAGCCATATATGAAGGCCAGGAGCTGGACTTGGGTTGTCAGAGGCTATTAAAGACACATGCCATGGGAGCATTTTATAGATAGTGGAAGCTTATCCCCACTACCAGTCCCCAGCTATAACAACCTTTGAAACTGCCCCCCTGACTATAACTTATAAAAACAGGCTTATTGCTGTATGATACTTGCCATGCCCTATTTGTAATCAATCCAGCTATAAATATTATGAAGATTGTATTAATACCTAGCTGTTCTAATTTATTAATCAGTATTGTATATATAACCATTTCAAAAACTGAAGATAAGTTTATAGAAATTACATCACAGCATACTTTTTCATTTATAGCCGTTATTACTGTATTAGAGAACATCATGTTTCAGGTAGTTTGTAGATCTTTTATCAACATATTCATTTTGAAAAATGGTTTAAAGTCCCAGGCTTTCCAGTTCCAAAAATTCTGAAAATAAGTTATCCAAAACAACATTCTCCATTATTTTTGACAACAAGGAAGTAGACTGACTTGTATATATAATGCTGGGATTTTCTTATTCCCCTTCCCTTTCCCATCTAGTGCACATTTCCAAACTTGAGGAATATCCCCATAGGTAAATGGTCTCATGATTAACAGAATCAATGGTTCTGTAAGCTCATATTGAAGTATTCTCATGTAATTATTACTAATTCCAACTGTTCCCAGTGTTTTCTTAGGTCTACATAGTATTTTTTCAACATAATCTAATATAAAGTCAGTATTTCAATTTACCTGGATATTACAAACAAACCGAACAGTTTTTCATAAGAATTTCTAAATATATCTATAATCTATGCTTGAGAATGCATTTTTAAATCTACACTCAATTTATCAATGTGTATATCTTTACTCCTACCACATATTATATATTTATAAAATATTTTCCTATTATACTTAATATCGTATACATTTTCTTCAGTTTTTTTCTGATCTTGTGATGCTTAATTTGTCTGATGAGTGTCCTTATTTCAGTTTTCAAGTTTATAGTTTTATCTTGTTTCCCTTTCATTTTTTATCTCTCACCTTAATTATCTTGCTCTTATAGAAATATATCATTTTGACCTTATATATATCTATATATATATATATATATATATATATAAAGATAGGACACCACTAGGAAACAGCGTTGTAGTATAGAACAAAGACAAACAAAAACAACCAACGCTATTGTCTCAGCCAGGACTTCAAATAAGCAACATCGAGCCTTTAAAATACATCAACATCACTGAAAATTTATAGAACTATTAGAAAGGATGTGACGAAAATAATTGAACCTGATTGGCTGTTGTATCCTTTTAAAATACCTCACTGAGAGTTTTTTAACTAGATCTGATGAAGGGTCTTTTAGATCCGAAAGAGCTAATCACGCGAGTTTTAAAGTTTTATAATAAAGGAATTTGCATTTTAAAGGATTGATGTTGCTTATTTGAAGTCCTGGCTGAGACGATAGCATTGCTTTTGTTCATATATATATATATATATATATATATATATATATATATGTATATGTGTATGTATAAATAAATATATATATATATATATATATATATATATATATATATATATATATATATATATATATATATATATATATATACACACACACACACACACACACACACATATATATATTTATATTTATATGCATTTAAATAATTTCTCTTTCAAAACTTTTTACATTTCTTTTGTAATTTTTCCACTAAATGCATCACCCCAATTAGTTTTACAAGTTTGCTTTCATTCTTTCATATATTCTGTTGTTAATCTTCTGTGCACTGGTTTAGATTTCAGTTTGGCAGAACTCTTTAGCAGTAGTTTAACCTTTATAACCCCATGATCACTGTACAAGAAATGTGAAAAATAATTGACATGAAGTTAACAATAATCTCCTTAGAACACTAAGGGCAGGATTCAGGAAGGCTTGCACGGAGTGTATGAGTAGAGTAAGAGTAGAGAAAGACAAGATGTCTGCCAAGCTATTCAGCAATATCCGGTAAGGGCGTGCACGAGAGCTCCTAAAATTACTCTTACACGGACAGGTTCAGTTTATGCAAATTACCTCATTTGCTGCTAAAAGCTATGCAAATGAGGTAAATTTGCGATCCAGGAAACACTAACCTGTCCGAGTAAGAGTAGTGTTATTTGCAGAAATGTACTCGGTTGGCAACTGAGTACCGTTCTGCAAATAGCAAAACGGAGCCATGACAGCTCCAAATAAAGGATGCATTCAGTTGAGGAAGCATGCCAATGGCCAAATATAAGGCCATTGGCATTTAAACATGTTGCAAATTAATAAAACCAAATATTTTTTTTTCCACGATCTCTGATGTTTAAGCATAGAGCAGCACCGCGCAAACGTGCAGCGCTTTAAAAACAGAAAATAATACAAAAACAGGCAAAAATAGGCATTTCAATAAAAAATGTAATCTGCCATGCAGGTGAATGGCAGGCTGAAGAAAACATGAGCCACTAAGTAGGGGTTGCTATGGGAGGAAGCCAAATTCCAGAGATGTAACAAAGCATTAGTAGGCAATCCTATGCAAATGAGGGTAAGGATAGTGAATCCCAATTTTACATGGCATATGAGCCAAGTCTGTGGACTGTAAGAGTAGGATAAGGGGAGTATCAGAGTAGAAGATAGGTGACATCATGAGGGGGGTATGTATGAAAGAATGTAAGCTCACTGGAGCAGAGTGGCATGTGTTCGCTGTCAGTCAGTCATCACTGGAAGAGGCGAGTCGACAGGTATCCTAGCTAAAGCCAAGAAATTGAAGGTGTACGCTATGGATATCACTAATGTTTCTTGTACAAATGCGTACAATGTGTTTGCGTGCCTGTGCACACCTGTAAACTCGAGTAAGACTGTGTGCACGCGTGTGCGCCTGTGTGCGAGTGGTTAAGCTGGAGTAAGCAAGTGTTAGGTTGTGGAAACCCATGTAAGCCCATGTAAGCATGTGTGTGCACGTGTGAGCTGGTGTGCGCATGTTGGCGCTCATGTGCGCTTGTTTGTGCGGCGCTTCCCCCTGTGGTAACAGAAAGGGAAAAGGAAGGAAAACAAATAAGAAGTTAATTAAGGAGAACTAGCAGAGCTAGCAGGTGAAAACAATCAGAATCAGGCAATTACACAGGCAGTACAGTAGCCCAGCCCAGCACTTAAAACTCTGCAAACAACATTCCACCATGTTTTTCTCAGAGACACTGCAACACTGCAGTATACTAAGAGAAGTGAAAACTTAAAAAGCTCTATTGAGACAAAAAAATGTTAGGGGCTGCCATTGCTATTATAAGGCGACATATGCAACATGCTGAGGGTGGTGACAATGCAAATGCTGTTGAGCAACCCACAGTGAGCAGACGGAGAAGAGTGTACAGGCCCAGGGTAACCTACCAGGGGCTACAAGAGCTGGAGATAGTGGAGCGCTATAGAGTGGACAGAGACCTCATGAAGCAAATTGTTGAGCTGTGCAGGCCACGCCTCACACACAGAACCAACAGAGGGGAACCCATCCCAGTGGAAACCAAGGTATGTGTTGACCTAAGAATACTAGCAACAGGTACCTTCCAGAGACCAACTGGTGATATGATGGGGATTTCACAGGCATCAGCATCCCGGGTACTGCACCAGTTCCTGAATGCCATGTCAGCACATGTCGGCGAACATGTATATTTCCCCAATTCCCGTGAGGTATTGGCCAGCAATATACGTCTTTTCCAGCAAATAGTGGAATACCCTGAAGTAGTGGGTGCAATAGACTGCATGCACATATGCATCAAAGCATCAGCCGATGAGCAGGGTAGGGCCTACGTCAACCGCAAGGGTTTCCCCTCCATCAACGGCCAGGTTGCATGTGATGTCCAGGGCATAATACTGAATTTGTGTGCTGGCTGCCCTGGAAGCTAACATGATTCCCATATCTGGCATCTGACGCAGCTGTACCAGACATTTGCCAATGGGGACATCCCTCATGGTCACCTAGTGGGGGATGCTGGATATGCACTGGAGCCGTGGCTGATGACACCCATGAGAAATGCACACACACCTGAACAGGAACGCCATAATGAGGCACACGCACAAACACGAAATGTAATCGAGCATGTGTTTGGGCTGCTCAAGTCACGGTTCCGGTGCCTGGACACATCTGGTGGAGTCTTGCAGTACTCACCAACTACATGTACCCAAATTGTCATGGTATGTGCTATGCTACATAATATGATCCTGTGAAAACAGCTGCAGCAGGATCAGCATAGGGCTGGGTCAAACAGCCCCCCACCATTGCCAAGTCAATCACAGGCAGAGCGTGACTCGGAGAAGGAACAACCTGAGCCTGCCCCAGTAGGCAGAAGGAGGCGTGCCCAGTATGCTTTGGCCTTGTCAAAGAGGCAACGCATAGCACATACACTGGCTCAGTAGAACCCCAGAAATGATACCTCTCTCTGACTCGCACATATAGTAAAAGGGATGCCTAACTTGACACTACCTGTTTTCAAACATGTATAGGGAGTGTACTATGTACATCAGACATAGGCAGCCTTGCAGCACCACCTGAGGCATGATTGCCATGTTTTAAGCAATATAAAGCAGTGCTAAACAGCCTTTACCACTATTTAGTATATGTAAACAAAATTGCACGCAACTAAGTAGCACAACTCTGGGCACTGTTGAGCAATATTGGGCAATGTTCAGCAGTGTTGGTTAATGTTGAGCAATGTTGGGCAAGTTCGGCCAAAGTTGGGCATAGTTGAGCAAAACCAGGTAAACATGCTCATATTTGCTCTACTGGTCTATAAGCAGTCTGGTCTGCCCAGTATGAAAATAAAAAGCAGTGACAGTCCTCAACCCCAGGATACTGTGCACTATAGTCACAGTACTGAACCACTAAACCATGACAGTATTTCACTGGTCCGACTGTATGAAGAAATGTTGATAAGTCTATGCAAAGTGTCTAATGGAAACCCTGCAGGCACAGCATAATCCTTGTAGATTTATGACACAAAGGTGTGCCCTGCAGTAAAAATACAACTTGATTTTCAACACACATATAGTATAAATGTAAATATTGGGCGCGCTCACACACGTCAACAAATGTAGTGGACTTCAGACAGCAACATACTGAAAGGTCAAACTGGGCATGCTCACACACTTAGGCCATGCCTGAGTACAGCAGTGGGCCACACATATCTGGCAGTTGCATGTCTTAACCCAGGAACCTCTCACTATTCACCAATGCTGCCCTGTGCACAGGGTTATATGAAAACAGACACATATATAATATATTGTAACCCTGTCATAATCAAATATGTACTACAGATACTTAGGTTGCTCACAGAAAGTGGAAAAGCATAGAAGATAAAAAACCTGCAATCAATATCATCAATAAACAATGTGCACTCCAAACATTATCCAATCCTGGTTATGGAAAAAGAATCTGGGAAGGAGTCCTGACAGAACCATGATGCTTCCTTCAGCTATGTCATGAATAGCAATGTACACTCATATATGTCCTGAGTCAGGGCCAACTGTAAATGACTGACAATGCCAACATCCTGTCAGACAGGCCCATACATACATACCCACCTCCCACTGACAAAAGGCCCTATCATCATACTAGGAGATATCACATGTAGAATGGGTAAACAGCTCCTTCCAAAGCTGAAAACAAGGCATCAATGGGATTACATTGTTTCCCCATATGTGTCATAAGTGAACTGCAGAACAAACAGACCCTGCACCTGAACAGTCTGTTGAGCCTCACCCTCTCTACAGGATATGAAACTGTTGAATGGGTTACAGCAACATCTGGCACACTCCACAAGTGTTGGTGCACAACAGACCATGGGAACTATAGTGTTATAAGCCTATGAAGTCAGATCTGCAAGGCCATGGAGTCCATCATGATTGAAGACATAAACAGAGCTATTGGAAGCCTACTAACACACAACCCTACCAACCTTGGTTTGGTCATGGGCAGATCATGGTTCCCAAACCTGCTAGACTGTTTGCAAGGCAGTCACCGTGGACATACATCAATGAAATGAGCTACACATGTCCCACATAGACCTTGAATAGCCCTTTTCCAACATCCTAGACACATGTCGTATCCACAAAATCAACAACCTGTGCATAAATATGTATTGACATCTGATGGATTGCCAACTGGGCCACAGATAGATCACATAAGGTAAGAATTGTGGAGTCCTGATCAAGCTGGTAACACCTGCTGTCCCCCATGGCTCAGTCCTGGAATTGCATAAAACAAAGTGCACACACATTGCCATGTCTAGTCTGATGATGTCAGCATCCTACAGATATAGCAGTGGAAATGAAAACACCCAGTAAAGCATATAGCGTGTCGTATTAATGTGTATTTCTATGCTGTCATAACATAGTTAGGTAGGGGATTGAATCCTTCAAATGCTGTGTATGTGATTTCCTTTGAGAGTAGTGCCCTTTTTGGAGACTTGAAAATACCTGAAAAGTGGTATAGTCATCTTTGGCAAGTCAGATGATGTCAGCATCCTACAAATATAGCAGTGGAAATGAAAGCACCCACTAAAGCGTATAGCGCATCGTATTAATGCTTACTTCACTAATATCATAACATAGTTAGGTAGGGGTTTGAATCCTACAATTGCTGAGTATGTGTGTGTGTGTGTGGGGGGGGTGTATGTTTGTGTGTGATTTCCTTTCAGAGGAGTGCCCTTTTTGGAGACTAGAAAAATACCTTAAAAGTGGTATATTCATCTTTGGCAAGTCTGGTGATGTCAGCATCCTACAAATATAGCATTGGAAATGAAAACACCCAAGAAAGCATATAACACGCCGTGTTAATGTGTACTTCACTAGTATCATAACATAGATAGGTAGGGATTTGAATCCTGCCATTGCAGAGTGTGTGTGTGTGTGTGTGTGTGTGTGTGTGTGTGTGTGTGTGTGTGTGTGTGTGTGTGTGTGTGGCATTGTTGGTTAATGTGTTGTGGCTTTTGCTTTTACTACTGTATGACATATCAGCATAACAACAGTATGTGCATTACACACTCCAGGTATCTGTGTGGCAAATACATATATGTACATGTGACCTCAATTAGTTCATAGGTGTGAAGCCTGCTTTCTACATGAATACATCTGTTACCTTTGCCAAAATGTGCTGCTGCTTCTCAGACCTTAGGTCACATATGTATGTTTGTGACAAGGCCAGCTACTGTAGTGACCTGTGGCCTAGGTAATCTGTGTCACACACACCCATGACAGTTTCCATAGAATAGTGTGAGTGAGGGTTCATGCCTGGGGTATATTTCGGACATGTTCAAACACAGCAAAGTCTGTAAATAATGGACATTCATTATAGGTGTACAACAACCTTTGTGGATATGCATACAGACCCCTTATTGCTTATGTGATACACCGAGGGACTCCAGAATACCTGTGGAAATGTGAATACTAAAGGACAGATTACATTACACTTGGATGTATGTACACATCGTTACACGCCCAACATGTTGGGGGCTACTACCTATGTGGTACTGTCGGGATACTCTGTGTAGTAAATGTGGATGACTATGCTATAGTTGGCGTATAGCTTTACAGCATGGGTTGGACAACAGGAATCTGTCTGTATGATACCCTTGTGGAGGATAAGTGTGTCATCTGGAGAATGCATAGTAGGCCACTGTACGCATTTCCAGACGTGGACGGACATATCCCTAGTGTGTTTGCTTGTACCTAAGAGGACTATATGCCAAACAGGAGTGGTCCCAGGAATGGGTGGCGGTCAATACCACTGGTTACTGGTATATTATAGTACCGGAAGGATCCAAATGGTACTGAGTTTCCTACATCTGTGTGTCAGTTGTCAAGACATCATCTAACAATTGGTTATAGTCAGGCTGTGGAGGTTGAGTATACTACCAGAATGCAAACCAATGACAGATAGTAACAGTATCACCCACAGCACAGTGTCAAACCATGTCATACACACATGTGTACCCATGTTAAAACATATGTGTAGTAAAATGTATACTGGCCACCAATAGAAACTATGAAGTGTCAACACTGTGTAATACAGGGCATGTCACCCTTCCCATGTGTCCACTATGCACATAAATGCAGACAGTGCACCTCCACCATGTTCACAAATGTACACCTGCAAATCTGTACTGTACACATCACACACGTACTGTCCACTCTCTAACACATGCTGCCAAAACTACACACATCAGCCAAGTGGCACGTGGGCGGACAATACATTTTTGGAATTAACACTGGTGTAAACAATACTACAATGTCAATCATAGCTTTAATGCATCATGCCTGCTCAGATATACCTACAAGGATATAATTACACTTTACGGTTGACAACATGCTAACATTGCTACACTGCTATTAAGTCACCCTGTGCAACAGCACCATATTAGCCTGTTCCTGCATCAGTGTTACAGATGACAGGAGGTGGCACAGTTTCATCATATGCACAGGGTGTGTTGTTGGTTTGCCAGAGCCCTACACTGAGCCATCCAATTGACATGTAAGTGTGTGTGTGTGTGTGTGTGTGTGTGTGTGTGTGTGTGAGGGACAACAGTACAGCATGGGCCAATGTTGATGTAATGTGTGTGTATGTGTTAGCCCTAGGTGTTTGGTGTATGCGTGTGTGTCTGCATGCAGACAGTTCCACCATCTGGCTGCCATATATGGGAGGTTGTGGGACAGCCACAGACTATACCTGCGAGGCAGTACAGATCACCGTCTCTGGGTACTAAGCGAGACTGGGTACTATCATCAGAGACAGAGGGATGTCAACTGGACCCAGGTCCCTGCTGGGACTGGCCAGAGCCACGTGCATGTGGTCTTCTAGGATGGTCTATTGACAGCCCAGCCCCAACAATGCTGGGGCTGGTACTGCCACTACGGGAGTGGCTGTGACTTGAGGGCTGTCCGCGATGACTGCCAGCTGCTGATGTTGCTGGCATACACCCACATCGACTTCTCAACCGTCCCGCACTGTCCTGGCACATGGACATGACATTGCGGAGGACATCTAATGTCTCCCCCCCAACATTTATCAATGACCTCGGTGTAATTACAGATGGAACCAGAAAGGTCATGGATACTGACACTTATAATGGTGTTATGTGCCCTCTGCGCCCTTAGTCCCTGCCTGGTGTACCGTTCCATACGTGCCTGTGCCTGCATTACAGCCCGGAATATATGTGAGGTTGTAAGACCTGTGGGGGCACGTCTGCCAGGGGCATTATGACCAGCAGTGCTCCCACGAGAACCCCTGGACATCTGCCTATGAGTTACCGTTCCAGACATCTGGGTATGGCTGCTGTGTGGGGATGCATATGCCATAGTTACTACACTATTCTGGTCAATGCCCACTGTATGCTGTCCCTCAGCTAAGGCCATTGGTGTTGAGGGATGTATTGGCAGTATGAATGTGTGAATAGATGGGGTGGAAAGGTGTTTGCTGTCGATTGGTGGCCCAACGACAGACCCTGTCAAACCTGCCTGTGCCACAACACATGTATCATCATTTTCACTATTTTTGGCAGTGGCTTCAGGTTTCCTGCTGCACTCAACCAGCCCAACCTCAGCACCTGTGAGAGGAAGACAGGAAACACACTTTACAACCTGTACATGATGTCAGCACACATGCACACATGAACACATGCACACATGCACACATGAACACATGCACACATGAACACATGCACACATGCACACATGCACACATGAACGCATGCACACGAACACACGAACACATGAACACGTGCACACATGCACACATGAACACATGAACACATGCACACATGAACGCATGCACACATGAACACATGAACACATGCACACATGCACACATGCACACATGAACACATGAACACATGCACACATGAACACATGAGCACATGCACACAGGCACACATGCACACATGCACACATGCACACACGAACACATGCACACATGCACACATTAACACAAATACACTCCTCACTAAAGCAGACACACACACACACACACACACACACACACACACACACACACACACACACACACACACACACACAAACAGCAATCCAGAACATAATCATTAGTGGTTGATGGTGGGGTACAGTATCCCAAGCCAAAGAGTCATATCACATGTGTCAGCATGCAGGATGTCTGTTTCTCAACAGCATGCAGTGTGAGTGTAGCTAGTCCTTGTTACTAGCAGTATACATGGCTTTGATGCATGTGTGTTGTTGTTCACTGATTGGCCTCACCCTAGAACACAATGTGCACATGGACACAACATTGCTGTGCAAGTACTAAATGCTTTTCAATGTCCTGTGCACCATCACTTACAGGTATACATACCATGGCTGGATGCACACACATTTGAAGTGTATAGCACTGAATGCTATGTGTAGTACTGTAGTTACTGTAACTGGATGGTGTGTAGTACCATGAGCCATCATCAGGCAGCATCATGTGGTCAGTCAAGGCCATTAATGTGTGCCAGAATGGCCACTATCATGCTGTACCTGAACTGCAGCACTGTGGCTACATTCACCATATCACAGCCAGTTGTTACATGAGTATGTAAGATGCCCAATAGGGAGCGTTGCCTAACATGAATGTGTTGTGTGTTGAAGAGTGTTGCACTGCCACATGATAGGTCTCTACCCCTCAGGTATATTATGTGTGCTGTGTGGATGACATTTGGGATACTGGAGTCTGACCTTACAGCAGGTGTCTGAATAGGCCATGTGTAGCATATTAACATGCACTGCGTATGACAAAGTTGTGTATGTTGTGTGCATGTGTATTTACTCTGCCTATACAATGTCCACTACAGTGTACCACAATTGTTTGGGATGCTCTCTGTATTGCATGTGTTTGAGGCAGCTACTCATGTTACTGGGATGTGCATAGTCCCACAGAAAACATGCACAGCATGCATTATGTGTACGTGTTTTACATATGTATATGGCCTACAACTCACCTATGACATGCACATGTTATTTGCTATATTAAATGTGGAGCACTCACCAGCATGGGTCTGCTGCTGTTGTGCTGTCTCACCAGAGGGACCTACAAGGATGTGAGACAGTTTGTCAGTGTCAACAACTATGGCATTGATGCTGTGTGTTTGCAATCTGACAGTAGTACAACAGTTAACAGTCACAGGCAAACAGAGTATGTTCCGAATTATCATAATTGCACAACACCAGGCTCCACATCTTCTCACTACACAGTACACATCTGCCATATGCATGTTCTAACAATCAAGATAACAGTAGTCTACAGATATGCCATGTTACCTGCACGCTCTGTGTCAAGCTGCTGGGTGACTCCAGACTCCATGATGACACATGTGTGTTGTTGTAGTGGTTGGCCAGGAGCCACCATGCTGAGGAGCAGCTCCTCCTCTCTGGTGAGGGGTGGGTGTAATGTTGCACCACCACCTATGGCAAGCTGTTGTCTGTGGACATCAGTGGCACGGTGCCGGACATGTCTAACTAAATCACTGCAATGATAGCGTACCTGCTCATATGCCCAATTATGCATGCCTACATCATTAACCCTACGGACAACATCCTGCCGCAGTGCAGTGCACTCATGCTGGTCCTGGCTGGTTCTGGAGAACAGCAGGGTGTGATGTTGTACCAGGGTGGATATAATAATTTCTTCCTCTTCAGGTGAATATGCAGGGTTACGATGGTGAGACATGTCCCTGGAAGACAACAAAACAATAATTGTGAGCAAGTCATGTGGCACACTTAACATTCTAAAGTACAGATATCAATGAAATGCCATATATAGCAACCTATTGGCTGTCAGTAGATACACATATTTAATACCACGTATCAGTGCCCAGCCCACAACTGCCTCACAGTGGCTGGCATGTTCTATATACTAAACCATGTTCTGCACAGCAACAAAGAAAAACCAGTATGTAAGACTATACAACAGTACATGACACACTGTATGTGACACAATGCACCACCTAGCCACAGGAGGTATATCTCAAGCTAATGCATAACAACATATGTTATCCATTGAAATGATTATAAAGTACAGATACAGTACTACCAGTACACCACACTACTTGTTGATAGCAAACCCCTAACATATGTGCACATTCATCAGTATAGGTGGCATACTGCTGTACTACACTATACATGTTGCTAGATATGCACTTATATCTTGTAACACACATATGACCAAGGCCATGTTACAGGCATACCCACACACACACATCGGACATACCTACAAGACACAAAGGTATGGCAACCCAGACGAGCTTTACCTGTGTACCATACAGTACTGTGTGCCAGCACTTATAAAACCTAATGCCAGAGGTATGTAATGTGTGAGGACTACAGGTAACAAACATAACAGTGTTTCCAAGCACTGTGGATATACACCATACTGTGCTGTTTACGCCTACAGGTTCAGGTTGTACTACAGTTCATACAGGACTTGTATTCACTAGTGTTTACAATCAATAAGCATACATGTACTGTTTTAGCCTACAATGGCAAACTCCAGTCAACACCATGGGTCTACGTCACACCATATGCCATACTGCTTCTCCTGCCTAGTAATAGCATACATATCTTTGGCTGGGATCAGAGCTAGAACACAACATACCATGATATACACAGTTTCCCACTAGGCTATCACACATATACACAACTTTGACACATTCACCTACATATTCACAATCACATTCTGTCAACCTCACATAGCAATAAATGCAATAGGTAAATGCGTGTGTGTATCGTGTCCTAGGTAGCTAATAGGCTATCAGCCGTAGAGCCTATAGAAGCCTAGCCATACAGTACCCTGCCCTTCAACACCCATGTAAATTAATTTCATGTGCCCCTGTCATGCAGATCCACTGAGGTGATTCCTGGGTTGTATTTCCAATCTCACATCCAATCATCAGGATTATTCATGATGACTGCTAATAAGAAATTTTCTTTGCTATTGGTAGGTAGTTTGTTCCAGAGTATGGTATGTGTCAGAGATCAGCATGTGCCACTCCAGCATGTTCTGCTATTTGAGGTTACAAGGTTTAGGTCAGTACAGTCTGTAGCTTGTAGGGATTGTGATCAGTTTACATGGAGCATGTCCAACACCTGTGGGTTTGGCATAGCTTTGTATGTTAGGCAGTGTTTGCCTCTAGGTAGGCGGTATGTGACACAGTGTAGCTGTGGTATTGTGAGACAGTCTGCATTGGGTGTCTGTTTGAGTCTGGTAATACTCTGCGAGGTATGTGTCTGCCATCTACAGTTGCTGTAGATGCCTTCTGAGGTACATACCTAAAGGGACATTGTACACTGTGATGGGTTTTATGACTGATGAGTAGAGTGGAACACTGACCTCCTTTTCCATGGATGACACACCTTTTGTGATGACATGTGGACCGTAGACAGTTTACATGACTAGTGTGGCACTGTGATTATCAAAAGGGACACTACTGTCCACCTGTGTCCCGTGGTGTCTTATCACACTTTTGGAGTTGGGTAGACTAGCACCTATGTGGTAGTTCATGGGTACAGGGATTTTAACAAAAGGGATGCCAATGCATTTACGACATTGAGCTTGAGACCATGGCTTGGTCACCAGGCATCTGTTGCAGTACATATGACACTGTCTCCCTCTCTCTCTATATATATCTCTATATGTCTATATCTATATACCTATCTCTCTCTCTATATATGTATATATCTCTATATGTCTATATCTATATACCTCTCTCTCTCTCTCCTATATATATATATATATATATATATATATATATATATATATATATATATATATATATACATATATATACATCACACATGCATATAAACATCCAGCGGTGTACATATAGTTATACATATAGGCACATATACAGTCCACCTTTCATGGTGGGAATATCAATTATGCAAAGGTTGTGAAGGATACAGTTATATAATAATATTGCAGTCTTGTGCAGAAGACATTGATGCTATTTTCAGCCCATGTATTTTTAGCAGGACTCACTGTCTGGAAGACTAAAAACCTAATAAATCATACACACAGCATTTAAACACTGCATGTCATATACCAGCACTGTATCCTGTCTTGTTTGCCACACACTACAACCTACATAACAATATGCACATAACAACCTTTACCAACATATATATGTCCGCCCTTCACAAACAGTTGCAGTATGTCCCTTGCTCTATTCACATGTACAGATGCTAATATATCTGACACATAAATATCTCTCCATATGTGTGTGCCATACACACACATGGTCCACACTGTTGTAAGTCCATACACCTCACGGATGAGCTGTTGGGCCTTGCTGCAACATGAACAGTTGGCACATGTGTGCACGCAGTAATATTACAGGAAGTATATATAGCTGCAAATTCTACCTTACTATACTAGCCTGGTACAGCAGTTGACAATGCTAAGCTACACATTATATGGCTATCATGCATGTCTTACTCTGTCACATCCAAGTTTATATAGCTATTTGCACTACTCCCCCAAACAGCCATTATACACAGTACTGTACAGAACATAGATAACATGATCAGATGTTTGGCATTTAATGCTGAGCTACATTTGTCACAGTTATGTCCCACTGCACACAGCTACACACTAATTTGTCCATGGCAGTAGTTATGCATGGCATCAGTGCATACATACCAACTGCTACCACATATGCATGTTTCGAAGTATGTACAGTACTCTTCATAAACATCTACTACTTGCTGGTAACTACATATCTGTTACATACCTGTTTGTCAGTTGCAGGTCCGTCTGTGTATGTTTTGACAAAACTATTTTCTTGGTTTACTATCTTTTTGGTATCAATTAAGTAATGTTTGTTTTTCCTTATCTTTTTTTTGGTTATTAATTGAGTTTTTTTTACTTAATTAATATTTTAGGTTAGTAATTAAGTAACTTTATTGTTTTACTTAATTTTTTTATATTTTTTAAGTAATATTCTTTTTTTACTCCTCTCCTGGATCTATCAACACTCCAAGTCATGCAATGTAATGATTGCATGTGGGGATAGCAAGTACAGTCTGCTTTTATAGGTATCTGCGCATGTGCATGTGATGCCCTCTGCAGCAATTGGTGCTCAGCATTTGGCAAATGCATACAGCCTGCTGTGTGGTAATTGCAGTACTCACTGTCATAGCAACCCACTGCTATAAATTGCTAAGTTATGTAGGCGTAGCCCTTTCAGATTTCCAGAGTGGGGCCCACGCTTGTTTGCTGTGGACACTGTTGTTCCATTCAGAAGGTTGGCATACTTCTTATATCTGAAGCTAGGGTTGTAGCCAGTGATGTACATTTTGTACTCAGACTTGACTGTTGCCACTTCCAATACAGAGATATCAGATTAGAGTTTAACTCACCTCTACAAATGCTTACACAAGATATATGTGAGTATGTAGATTATTTTCTGTTTATTTGTATAACTGCCATACAGAAGTAGTTATTGAAATGTATTCTTTTGGCACATGAACTGTTTGTGAACTGTTATACTGTGAATATTAATGTACTCACTTCTGCAGGGTTTGTGCTTTTTATTGTTGACATTAGCACAGGATTCTCAAGAAAACTGGACAATTCCAGTACTGAGTATGCCTACCTACATACTTGGTAGACCCTGAACACACAAGTATATTGTAAATTTGGGGGGAAGGATGCAGACATACAGAGAGCATTATGTATTATTGTGGGAATGTTATCTTACTGGGCTTAAAGGGTTGGTGTGTACCTGTTAGTTTACCAAGGCAGGTGGTCTGTCTGCATAGTTCTCAACTGTGAACCGATCCAGATGGTAGCCAGATGTTAGCCTGTTATTCTTTGTATGTGCAACTCACAGGTATTTACAGCACTGGTACAATGCCATTGTTACAGTCAGTTGCTACCAGTACATAGCTACATCCTTTGGTATTTCTGTGTTGTACTCCTACAGAAGGGTATCCTTGTGGAAGTCCTCCCAAAGCTATTTGCAGAGTGTGTAACAGCAGTAAAGCTAATATGCCTGTATGTTTATGCCTCTGCCAGGCCTATGAAACACTCAGATACATACTTGCATGGAGTCAGGGATAGGTAGTTGAAAGTGAGGTACACCTTCTACATTTATTTTATTTATTTTATTTTTTATTTATTTTACATTGGTTGACCGGGCTAGTCTGGCTGGATACATGTCCATTTTCAGCAGATGCCCGAGGAGAAAAGCTCCACTATATACTAGTAAATAAAACAGCACATTAAGAGACTTAAATGTAAGTAACTACAGAACTATTCCAGCAATATAACAGAACAGTAGCAATTTAACAGAAAAAAATACAATGAGGATCCCTAATCCCATACTCTTTACAGTAGCAGGAATTGTAAATAATAGAGACAGTAAGTGTAGACTTGAGTGAAGCAGTGCATATAGATTAGTACACCTTTTATGAAGTACAAGCAGTGTCTACTGTTATTATTGTCATTATTCATTGTGTAATACCCCACCTTTCTGCCTAATGTCAGTACTTTTCAGAGGGATTCAGAGGGACACAACTAATATATGTTTCACAATCAGGGACATCCCTGAAAAGTAGCCACAGTTGGGAAGTATGGCCGCCGCCCTAATCAGATATGCCAGTGTTTGTCCTGCTATGATACTGTGTGGGGGTTGTAAAGTGCTTCTGTAACATTATTTGCTGCTAGAATGGCTGCTTCTCTCATCATAGTCATGTAATGCAATTCCACAACAATTGCTGGTAAAGATCCACAGAACAAGCCTTGTGTTATGGCCTTCCTATTTTTCCTTTACATTCACTCATTGCAATGCATGATATATTTATTTCAGCACCAGGTTATTGTATATCTGCTGTGGCTTAGTGGTTCTTCATGCAGTCTAGTGTGTCCTAGGTCTCGGGTTCGAGATGGACAGTGGTGTTTTATTTTGCTGCTGAGCAGAACAAGGCCAATGACATACAGAGTGACTAAGGCAGTTTTAAGCAGTTGTAAGCAGGTTTGCTTGAGTTTGCGTGATGCTTAGCTACACTTAGCTACGCTTAGCTAAGCTCACACAAGCGCACCCCCGCCAACTACTGCTTAAAAGTGCTTACTCCCGCTAACCCCCGCGCTAATTTCTTTGAAAGAAAAGAAAATGAGGAGATAGGAAAGGGGTGAAAAAGGGGGCACAAAGAGGGAAAGACAGTAGGGAAACCAGCTCGGGATGTGCAGGACGGGTGTAGGGAAGGTCCATAGCTGCCCATTTCTTACCAGCAACAGCTGTGCATATTGCAGAAATTTGGAGTGAAATTTGAACCATTCCACCCCTGAGAGAGGGGTGAGGACAACAATGTATGTTGTACTGCCAATTATAATTATCAGTTTACATGTCCAGCGGACATGTGTGCAAAATGGGCAGCTATGTATGGGGCATAATTTTTTTGTGGGAACAGCTTGCCCTTTTTGTTTTTTTCTGGTGAGAGTGGAATGTGAGGTAGGGGAAGTAGGTATGCTGTGGGAGGTAGGTTGGGGAGGTAAACAGACAAGACAAACAAGATGCATACAGGGGTGGAATTTGACACATGGGGTGGGTGAACACAATTGACGGTTAAGGATGTTTGGAAATTGCAAACCCATGAGCCCACAGATGGTAACAGTGGAACTGAGATCCTCACCCGTGGGCAGTCACCACTGCACCTTCACAGTCCCGAGGGTGGCTATGCTGGGGGCTGCGTAGGAGGGGCAGGCTCACCCATGAGTCATGCCACTCTTGCCTCGAGCTGGCGTAGAGGATCAGTGACTGTACGCTCGATCTCCCTATGCAAAACAGCCCGGACCATTTGGAGGGTGATGTGTGGCCCTCCAGCAGCCACGCATGCAGGGGGGGGACGAGCCCCATCCCCTGCAGCGCTTCCACCTGAAGGTGGCACAGGGCCACCGGAGGAGGAGGTCCTGGGCTGGGCACCGGACATGCTGGTGCCAGGTGCCATCGCCAGCTGAGGTGGGAGATGAGGGTCCACTGGGACCAGCCTTCCCATACGTTCTATGTTTAGCAGGATTTAATGACAATATGGGTTAGTAACAGACAACAGCATTCCAAATTAGTTGTAACAGCATGCAGTAGTATTCCCATTAACCCAAAACACAGGTATTCCAGCAGTTGAACAGCAAGCATAACACATGCATATTTAGAACACCAATGGACATTCCAACAGCATGCAGGATTGATTGGTGGCAACAGGCCACCAAGGTTTTGGTATGTGAACTGGGCACATGCATCAAAGTACATGCAGATAGTTACAAACCAACAGGACATATGTACCAACAAAGCTTTTGAGATTACACATACCCATTAAGTTGTGGAATGACATTATTTATGACCATAAAGTAGGGTTGAAAATAATCCATTAACAACTTGTATATACTTATAACTGTACTCTACATTCCTACTGTCTGCAGGTATATATCCCCTACATGTAGTATTACACTAGGCAGTGTCCATTAAATTGTGAAATGGATTTTGATAGTTGTTTATATACCTGACCTGTATCTGACATACAAACTGTTCCAGATGCAGATGTTACTGCTACATATTTATATATTTCATTTATATTCATATATCTACATGTCTGGCTTTCTTCGGGTGAGATTATCAGCTACATTTAAACAGACCCCTATATTTCTAGCAGCACAATGACATTTCTGGGGATCACAATCACAAGCTACTCATGTGCCAGATTAACCTGTACATACTAGCCATTAACCAACAGTTGAGGACTGTATATATGCTTAAGGGCTACTGGCATTCCCTTCATCCACTTTATATGGACCTACCCAATTGTGGATTGACAGAATTTAATACAACTGTACTATCTCCATAATGCAAGGGTATAACAACATATCAAAGAAAGTGACACAGACACAGTCCAGGCATTCTACTTTATTAATTACATTACACACATTTGTAGTGGCTTTCTCGTTCATTTCATATTTTGGTGCATGCAGAATACTTTTATTCCAAATCTATTATACCTTTATTAATGAGTTCCAACACTTTTTCACTCTCTCTCACTTAATTTATATTACAATACATGCAGAGATTTTATTCATGGCTTATTAGACCTTTATTGATGGGTTCCAACACTCTTTTTTAGGCACTCTCACTTCTTTTATATAATAATACATGCAGAAGAATTACTAACCTGCCTGGTGGTGCAGCCTTAGCAGCCTATCTGCATAGGCTTGCTGATTCGCAGCACAGACACCTGCAGCTGTAATGTAAATGAAGGGATATTGAGACATACCTATCCATAATATAGACTACAATAGCATTCCTTACATACTTCATTCCATGGCTACCTACTCAGTATTGGGGCATTTTCCATTTCACGGGCCTCCTGGATCCATCAGTTCAGTTGGTCCTGCTTCCATCTCTTCAGGTCTGCATGGTGGTGATGGACCTGCTCACCAGTCCTTGGGACACCTGTGGCACTGGTGAGATCATGAGCTAACCTGTTCCAAGCCTCCGCTTTAAACTCTGTACTTTGAAACTGTCCCTGCAGGAGTCTAGACTCATGATGATGGACAAGGAGCCAAACCATGTATTTTGACTCCTCAGTGCCCCACCTTTGCACTCTAAAGCGATTACCCTCTCCATCACCGGCCATTCTGACTGCAAATGGGAACCACAATCAGTTATGGCGAGTATTCCCACCTATGGGGCTTAAATATGCCTTATTTCCCACACTTATTTGTGATTGGCCATTTTGGAAAATTCTCAGCTAACAGCAAACCTGCTTAGCAATGGTTAAACTTTCATTCATAAGTATATGTATGTTAACAGTGCATGCTTCTGCAAAGCTGTCATGGTGTAGTGGTTCAGTACTTTGACTATGGTGCATGGTGTCCTGGGTTTTAGCCTTGTCATTGCTTTTTATTTTACTACTGTCCACACAGGCTAGGGGGTGTGGCTGTGTGTAGGCGACTTTGCTCCACTTTGTCTGTGTTGCTCTACGTTGCCCGATGTTGCCCAATGTTGCTCAACGGTGTGCTAGTTAGCACAGTGCACAGCTCCACACAAAACTATTGTGCTAGGTAAAGCGCTGCTTAACTATGGGCAACTATATTGTGCTGGGTAAAACGCTGCTTAGCCACGGGCAATTATATGTCAAGTTCCTTCTTATATTTATATATGTATACATTTTGTTCACTGATACATAGGCCATTTCTATGCTTTTTACTAAAAGTTTATTCATATATGTCAGGTATTATTTTATATACTAATTTAAAACATATAATAGAAAGGGGTGTGGGGTGACTCGAACCGTGAATGCCTCCTCTTTGTGCAAAGGCTCTACCACTACACTATTGTGCTTAATTTGCATAAACATTTCTTATTATGCTATTTGATGTCGAAATTGCTAACTGTAGCTAAGCAATGGGCACACCTGCGCAAACATGTGCAAATATGGGCAGCTATATCGGGAATTATAAAAAAAGAAATATGAGGTTTACATTTTACAATGACAAAGGGATTTAATATGTGGGGATGTGTAATGTTTATTATGTGTACATTTCAGCGGACTCGCTCATAGCACTTGGCATTTTCACATTTACATGGTTGCAGGGGCGTGGATGTTTGGACTGCTCGGCAGTCAGACACGCCCCCTGCTGTCCTGCATGGTCCGTGTTAGCCTTTGGGTTGAGTCAGCGCGCCCTCATGAATATGCATGGCATGCTGACGTCATACCCTTACACTGCAGTTTCCAAGTAAGACTTATTAAGTCTTACACAGAGGTTTCGTGAATCCTGGGGTAACAATATCCAATAATTTCTGATTCTTGGTAAGTTTATTTACAATCTGCAAAAATATTTATCCCTAACATACATTGTAAATAATTTCCTTATTAATGTTATAGAATCAGCATTATTCCAGTGCGTTTCTGGTAATATTAAGACCTAGCATTTATTTTTCCCTCGTGTTTCATGCAAGAAATCTATGAATTCCCCTAGGTCATCAGCACTTAATCTGCTGGTAAGTAAACTACCTACATACTACTTTTTTGGACAATGTCTACATTGTGTGGTGAGAGTGACTATTATTGTCTGTAGTGTTTTAACCGTATACAATTGTCTAGATGTGTAGTGATATATTTCAACATCTTGTAGCAGTTTGTTCTTTCATCTTATTTTTTGTATAGTATTTCTAATGTAATTTTATTGTATTGGATTATACTGTATTTGTATTGTACTGTATGTGGAGCTTTTCTTCCCTGGGTCTCTGCTGAAAACGGGTTCTGTAGATCCAATCAGACCACCCCGGTAAACAAATGTCAGATAAATAAATAAAAATAAATAAACTACAACAACTGTAATATGTTCCAGAGTTGTCTTTATTGTCAGATTCATAACCCAGAGGCTCCCTTCACTCTGGAATAGAATTCCAATTCATGTTAGGCAGAGCACCTCACTGACTCTCTTCAAGAAGAATCTTGATGAGTGGATGGGGGATCGTAGGTTTGTCCCTGGGATTACTTCCGTGTCACTATTAGACAGAGGCACAGTAAACTAAACTTTAAAAAGGGCACAGTATACTCAAATCAAGGGGTGGCGTAAGCCAAACACAATCGGGCTAGGCTTATAAATGCCCCAGGGCAGATAGCCTAGTATAAACCTATGAACCTATGGTTTCTCATTCTACAGCATTGGTATTATCAAGGGTGCAATAAACACAGGTCACATAATAGTCTTCAAATCCTATTATAACACCTCTACCTGATTTTTTTGTTAGAATGCCTGTTACAGAAAACAATATTCATACCCTAACAGAAATGATTTCCAATCACTGTTCTTTAACTATGTTTCACAAACAATAACAGTATCAGTGTTATCTGAACACATCAATTTTTCAAAAAAAAAAAACTTTATTACTAATGCTGATGAAGCTCTGACAAGGATAAAGGCACTCATCTTTTGCTTTTATTTAATAAACAATGGTTTAAAGGAGTAATACCAGATCAAATCCTGTTTTTGTTTTGTTTTTTTTGAGGCCTATAGTCATCATCATCATCATCATCATCAGCCCCTTTTTTCCCATTTTTCTACAAGGAGTCGGGTATTGTGTTTACTGTCTCCAACTCTCTTGATTCAGTGCCACACACCTGCCTTCTTCAACACTCATGCCTGACTGTCACAGATCCCCCGGGATTCATAAAGCTTGCGCCAGGTGCAGGCGTAGTGTCGGCGTTCCATCACCTAATATGGTCACTGAGCGATCCAGGTACGAGCTGTTCCCACATGCACTACCTGTGTATGCTATGCCTGCACAGCTCCCAGGCCCTGTATGCTAATTACCCCATGTGCAGCAGTGTAGCATGCAAATGAAGGTATGTAGCGATCCAGGAAGTGGTGCAGGCATAGTGTAAGCATGCAGAAATGTAAACCGTAAAAATGGTTTACATTTTTACAAACATAAAATCGGAGCCATGACAGCCGACCAAATACATGTATTTTATTGTTAATATATGCCAATGGCTAAATATATAGCCACTGGCATAAAAAAATGTACAAAATATAAAATTAACATTTAATATACATAGTCGCACTATCACGACGTAGAAGCGCAGAGCAGTGGTGCACAAAGGGGATCACAAGGAAAATATAAAAATATACAATAAAACTGCAATGTAACACATATCATGATTCCACATAATAGTCAATGGCAGACATGCTACACCATACCATGGCGCAAGGGTTGCTAAGAGGCTGTAACAGTGTTATGCGCGGTAGCTAGGAATTAGTAGGCAATGCCATGCAAATGAGAGGAGTAATAGTGAATCACAGATTCCCCGCTGGTGTAAGGATGCACCTCACAGTGTAGCATTAGAACACCGAGGTGTGCCTTTGAGATAAAGATGACATCAAGAGATGGGGTGTGTCACTATTGCTGTAAGCACATTGGAGCATTGCTAAACCGGTTTGCCCCTAGCTAAGCAAAGCTGCAAGATAGGGGTGTGTTGAACTGGCCATAGCTTTTTTTAGCTGAGAGTACACAAGGTAACTGAGTATGCATCTGAACGGAGATGAAAACGTTTGTAAACCCAGTAAACAGATTTGCGCTGCGTGCACTGCAGCTGAAACAGGAAGGATATAGGAAAGAAATAAGGAAATACTGCAGCAGGGAAATTGGAGTACAAATGACTAATTAACACCTAGGAGCCTACAGTGGGCCATTGACAACAGCTAACAATGCTGCAGGCAGCTACCTGTAGAACAGGAAAGGGGAGGGGCTGTACTGCAAAGAAAACAGTAAAGTGTCAAAGCAGAACAAAGTCGATTTGCAGTATATCAGCTACAAGACACATTTTGCCATGACTGGGTAGGGAAAGTACAAAACAAGAAAGACGGCAGGTGGATGCATGCGTGATAATGGGAGGGGATCCAGGTTTAAAAGTGAATTAAAGGGCAACAGATTAATCAAGACAGGCAAGTATAACTCCACAGTAAAGGCCCCACACTTGCAGTACTCATTGTAAAACCCATAACTAAGATACTCTGCAGCTGGAATAGCTCATACACACCCAAAAACATCAGCAGCATCCATAGCATAATAGTATAAAGTGTGGAAGCACCTCACACACATTTATTTACTCCCATACACTCTGCACCAGTGATGTACATGTTAGGGGCTGCCATAGCTTTGATTCACCAGCATGTGTTGAAGACTAAGGTGGTGTGGAGGATGATGCACACAACCACCTCAGGCACCAGAGGAGGAAGAGAGTGTTCAGACCCAGGGTAACCTACCAGGGGCTACATGATCTGGAGATAGTAGAGTGTTACAGGGTGGACAGGGACATCCTACAGCAACTTGTGGAGCTGTGCCGGTCATGCCTCAGAGCCAAAACAAATAGAGGGGAACCCATCCTAGTGGATACAAAGGTATGTGTAAGCCTGAGAATACTATCTACAGGTATCTTTCAAAGACCAAATGGGGATATCATGGGGATCTCACAGGCATCAGCATCCAGGGTACTACACCAGCTCCTGGATGCCATATTAACACATGCCAATGAGCACATATACTTCCCCCAAAGGCAGGAGGAGTTGGCCAGCAATATGCGTCTCTTCCACCATGTGGCAGAATACCCAGAGGTACTGGGTGCAATGGACTGCATGCACATACACATCAAGTCACCACCCGGTGAGCAAAGTAGGTGCTACGCAAATCGCAAGGGATACCCCTCCATCAACTGCCAGCTTGTGTGCAATACCTAGGGCATTATCATGGATGTGTGTGCTGGCAGCCCTGGAAGCTATCACAACTCCCACATCTGGCATGCCTCACAGCTGTATCAGGTATTTGCCAGGGGGGACATCCCAAGTGGGCACCTGGTGGGGGATGCTAACTATGCAGTGGAACCGTGTATGATGACTCCCATCAGAAATGCTCACACACCCATGCAGGAATGACATAATGCGGCACAAGCACAAACCCGAATCATCATAGAGCATGTAATTGAGATGCTGAAATCATGGTTCCGTTGCTTGGACATAGCTGGTGGAGCCTTGCAGTACTCACCAGGAATGTGTGCCCACATCTCCATAGTATTTGCCATGCTACACAATATGATCCTGCAGAAACAGCTGCAGCAGGGACAGAATTGTGAAGGCTGTCAAAGTCCAGCAACATTGCCAAGAGCCCCACAGGCACAGAGGTACTCAGACCATGAACACCCTGAGCTAGCCCCAGTAGGCAGATGGAGGCATTCCCAGTATGCCCATGCCTTGGCAAGGAGGGAACATATAGAACGTACACTGACAGTGTAGGCACCTAGGGACTGACACCTTTCTTCACCTGCACCCACAGTAAAACTGGATGGCACACACACATGACTACCTGTAAATTGTCATGTATAGGCAGTCTACTGTGTGCATCCAACATAGGCAGCCCTCAACTATTGCACACACAACTGCTATTGGCACAAGGTAAGTCAACACATGAACAGTAAATTAAGCTATCAGCATGTGCTGATACTGTATATATAGGTTCATAGGTAGGTACTTGGCCAACTGCCAGAGGCCATTCATAAGCCTAGCCAAAATGTGTCAGTTTTTGCCACTCCATTGATTCATTAACTGTCCCTCTGTGGACCAGAGCTAATGGCGGGATCTCTGGGGTCTATCTACTGTACCCCATCCACTCTTCAAGGTTTCTCTTGAAGAGTGTTAGTGAGGGGCTCTGTATAATGTAGTTAGGAATGTTGTTCCAAAGTATTGTGAGTGTCTGTGACAGGAATCCATCCATCCAGCATCTTGCAGTTATTGTTGTGGCAAGGTTCAGCTCACTACAGTGTGTGGCTCACTGTGACATGGATTCCCATAGGTGGAGCATATCCATTAAGCCTGCGTTTGACATGGCTGTGTTGGCCAGCAGAGATCATCTTTGGGTAAACGAGATGCCACTGAGTAAATCAGGAGTTTATTCAGTCTGGCTGCATAGGGCATATGTTTGAGGACAGTAATCCTCTTGGCGAGGTACATTCGTGGATCTTCCAGCTGTTGGAAGTGTCTTTTGAGGTACATCCCAAATGGGTTATTATACCCTAT
Source organism: Protopterus annectens (assembly GCF_019279795.1). Lineage (NCBI taxonomy): Eukaryota > Metazoa > Chordata > Ceratodontiformes > Protopteridae > Protopterus > Protopterus annectens. The sequence continues at coordinate 1,203,803,740 of NC_056733.1, read as the reverse complement.
GATGGGACTGATGAGTGATGAGTAAAGCTTCATAGCTTCATAGGTAGGTACTAGGCTATCGGACCTGGGGCCTATACAAGCCCGGCCAAAAAAGTACCCTGGCTTTTGCCACCTAAGAACATTTTTTTCCTGTGCCACTGTTGAGCAGAGCCACTTGGCACTATAACCCCAGTATGTCTAGATAGGAACCCTTTAGTAATCAGATGGCCTACATAGAAGGATATCCTAACTACTTTGGAGATATGATTGTCAAAGGAGAGATCACTATTTACCTTAGCCCCTAGATACCCCATTACCGCGTCCGTATTAAAGTAGCTGTCACTTATGTGTTAATATGTGGGTGCTTAATATTCCACAATTAGAATGACCATGCAGTTAGTGGCACTTAGCTGGAGGCCTTGAATTTGACACCCTGTATCATTCTCTGTGAGGCCCCTTGAGGGATGTCTGTGTCAGCTGGACTATCAGTCATGGCTCCCAGTTCGCAGTCATTGCCATACATGGTCTGCCGTAGTCCACCTGTGTTTGTCTGTACCTCTGAGAAGTATATGCCAAACAGTAGGGCTCCCAGGACTGAGTCCTGTGGGACACCAGTCATGACTGTTCAAGAGTTGGACCTGGAGACCGCTAGTCGCACCATGTGGGTTCTGTGTGCAAGCCCGTTGGCAACCCAACCTGTGATGTATGGGTGATTGTACAGGCTGTTGTGTTTATCAGTAATACCTGAGTGGGGCATGGTGTCAAAAGTCTTGGTGAGGTCCAGGTAGTATGTGTGAACCACCTTTCCCCTCATCTAATGTCTTGGTGACTGTATGTAAGACATCAAACAGGTTCAGTAGGCATGAACTGTACTCAACCAAGCTGACCTGGGTTGGGTCACATGTTTGGAGGTTACCAATGTCTTTGTTAATGAGTGCCATGAGGATGCGCTCCATACCATTGCAGACCAGGCTAGTCAGGCTTATGTGGTGGTAGTTACCATGGTCAGTTGTGATTCCACCTTGGTGGTGTGGAATAACCGTTGCCACGCTCCATTGTATTGGTATGTAGCCTGTGGAGAGGCTGAGGTTGAAAAGCTTAATTAGGTGGGGGGGGTCAGGTTGTCTTGTACTGTTTGCAAGATGCAGTCTGGGACAACATCTGCCTCCACTGATGCTGTGTTCTGCTGTTAGACAGGGCCATTTCCAGCTGTAAGTCTCTCTGATGTGTGGGACACTTTACCTTTTGAGTAGTGCTGTGGGCTCTTTAGGGGGTGAAGTTTGCACTGAATGTATCTGCAAGGATGTTGGCGATATCAGTAGGGTCAGCATATTTTGTGCTATATTTCACCAGCACAGTGCAAATCTGTGTGTAACCACTTAGATCCTTGACATAGCCAAAGAAGGCTTTGTGATTATCTTTTGAATCCTTGCATATTTTCCTGTTGATGTTAGCCTTGGATGATTTCATGAGGGACCTACGTATCATACTAATAGTGGTCATGGATGTCTGCCCTTCGTGGGATTTGTTGTTTGTCTGGAACACTGTCCTACTTCTGTAGTATAGCCTGTTTATTGCAGGGGTCCACCAGACTGGTGTCCTTGTATAGGAGGAGTGATTCTTGGTTTACCAGTAATGGCACAATCCATACATCCATGTTTTTTCTTATAGATTGCATTTTTAAATCTTTCTGTATCTTGAGCAGTGTTTTCCCTTAGCATGGGGGCTGTGAAACCCCCCACCCCTGTCTCTAGTAGTGTAAATTTAGCTGTAGGAAAGGTATACCCTGTGGTTTCCGTGGGTGGGGAGATGTTTGTGTGTGGAAACTGAATAGTTTATGGTCAGATCTAAGCAGTGACTGGTTAACCTCTGCTGTGGTGCACCTGTTGCCCATGTTGGTGATGACCACTTCTAGTATGTTTCCACCCTTCATTAGGGAGGTTGCCACCTGATACAGGGCATATGAGGTGATACATTTCAGGAAGTGCTGGGCCTGGAATAAGTACTTGAGTAAGTTTCCCATTTAAAGGTAGGGTAGTTGACATTGACCAATGCCAGGTTGTGCGGTAGGACTGTCATGCTCTCCACTGTCTCCAGGTATGTGGAGTGGTGGTCCTGGGTCATAGAGGGTGATCTGTAGTAGGCCACAGTTTACATTGTAGTTGTGGCTGATGCTAGCTGCACATGGATGATCTCAGAGGTATCATGCTGCCCTAACCTGGAGGTGTAGGTATCCCTGATGAATATGGATACACTCCCTCCATGTCTGTGTCAGTCCATATTCTGTGGCAGAAATGTGTGGTATGGGTTGTAGTCTGGTAGTGCTGGTGTGCTCTCAGGAGCCTTAAAACAGGTCTCATTTACTGCAGATATTGACGTTGTCCATCCTGAGGAGTGCTGTGAGTGCATGCATGTAGTGATCACAACCTCTGGTGTTGAGTAGTATAACCCTCATTGATTCTGCTATTGTGCTGTTTACAGAGCTGGTATTCACCTTTGAGACTCTCCCTAAAAAGGCACCATGGGGGCACCAATAGCCTTAGCCAGTATTTCAAAGCCTAAGGTTGACACATAAGCCAGTATGGTATTGTTGCATGCATGTTTCCCATCTGTGCCTGTTTGTCATCTCTCCTGTAGGTAACTTACTGGTAAGCAGTAGAAAGCCTTAAACTTATACATGTCTGCTAGCTTCCAAGATAGGCTTTTGGAGTGATTAAGTATCAGTGTTCTGTATGTTCTTGTTGTACGTAACTGTTTCCTGACTACATGGTGATTTCTCACTGCATATTGTGATCTGAAAGACTGTTTATTCACATATTATGGCTGTGATGGCCTGCACTTAAGAGGTTCACAGATAGCCTACTATCTATCTGCCCAAGGGCAATTAGAAGCATAGCTACAGTGTGTTGGCTTTCTCCACACTATTGATGCAGTACTGAGCCTCTATCAAGCATAGCCAATGAAGCAATTCCAGGCAGAGTTGCCAGAAGCTGTTGAAGACTGGGGTGGTGGAGGGTGATAGGGGCACTTAGTGATCTAAAGAGGGCATGTTAATGTGACGATTCAACACCTTTCAATTTCCCAAACAGGTCTTGCAGCTATCAAACTGGACGGGCTCCCCAACCCCCTGGCTGTATAGTTCTGGGACACATAATCCAAGGGGTGTATATTCTGTTACCCATTCACACAACAAGGTTTGCCTTAAAGTGTGTCATTGAGGGGCTATGCCTAATGTAGTTAGGAATGCAATTTATTGTCTCACATTACATTTGTTATATGTTGTTATTTCAAGAGTAAGTGAATCTCAGTGGGTTTGGGGGCTTCCGCCCTTTGCTTTGCCTCACTTACACATAGAAATCATCTAAATAGGAAATAGGTGAAAGCAACATTAATGTCAATAGTGTAATGGTTACAGCATCTGCATAGTATCTGTGCATTCAAGGTCCCAATCCCAATAAAGTAGGGATGTTTATCATGTTAAAAAGTATACCTTAACCACAGCTTGCATATATAGGTAATAATCATCTGTATAATAAACATTCAAAATACTCATATGAACCCATGAGTGCTGGAGAGTAAAGTCAACAGAGAATGTAATGTTATGTAAGCACATAGTGAGATGTTACTTCAATGAAATGTACATATCCTGAGTAGTTAGCGGATGTGGCCATGTTTACGTGCACAGGTTATACGTTAGAAAGTTTGTTTAATTGTGTTTAACCACTGCTATAATGTCACACAAACACTTTTAAACATGCTTACAACTGCTTAAATTAACTTATTCTGGAGTAAAATGCATTTTTAAAGCATCGCAGGTGTTGAACCCTGGACCATGGACACTATAGTCATAGGACTTACCACTAAGCCATCTGAGGTGTATACGTTTCATGGTCTTTAGACTACACCTTATACCATATGCATTCCACTGTAATGGCCACAAATGGGACAGTCACTTTGTGTACATATGTACAGTACATTGCAATGTACTGTAGTTTGTGAGCCAACACATACAAGTCTACATATGTAACCCGAACAGACTTTAACAGAAGCGCTTTTATCGAAAAAGCACTTTCGTTAAAGCGTGTGACAAAAAAAAAAAAAAAACCCACTACATTTACATTTAAGCAGGGGGGCTTCACCCCACTGCACCCCCCATGTGGGGGTTGTGCCCATCACATCCCCCTACTTTAATATTCTCCCTCCGAGACCGCACTACAGTGGAGAAAAGGGAAATTTCCCTTACCCGCACCGTAGTACAGCCTTGGCAACAGTCATACTTATGCGAAAGTGCTTCTTCTGTGAAAAGAACTTTTGCGTAAGAATGCCAGGCCGTTTGGATTTTGGTCATTTGCTCAGTCGAGCAAACATCCTAGATCCATATCTATATATATATATATATATATATATATATATATATATATATATATATATATATATATATATATATATATATATATATATGGTTCCCATTCAGAAGCCTGAAACATCATAAGCCTGAAAATCAAAATCCTGAAACCAAAAGCCTGAAATTTCAGAATCCTGAAAACTCAAAATCCTGAAAGCCCAAAATCCTGAAAGACCAAAATCCTGAAACTCAAAATCCTGAAAACACAAATAATGCTAATATGTCACTATAAAGACACTAATATCAACCAACTGACCCTGACCCTAACCCTAACCCTAAGGTCCGTCACTATCGCACACTCACCTGACCCGGCGCCCCTAACCCTAACTCACTTAAACCACCCCTAACCCCAATATTTGTCACTATTGCATACATGCCTAACCTGCGCCCTAACCCTAACTCACTTAAACCGCCCCTAACCCTAACATAAAACCAACCGCACACTTACCTGACCCCAATGCATGACCTAACACCACAGGGCTAACAATAGCAAAGCCACAATGACATCAGTATGTCTATTTTGTGTTTTCAGGATTTTGAGTTTCAGGATTTTGGTCTTTCAGGATTTTGGGCTTTCAGGATTTTGAGTTTTCAGGATTCTGAATTTTCAGGCTTTTGGTTTCAGAATTTTGATTTTCAGGCTTATGATGTTTCAGGCTTCTGAATGGGAACCATAAATATCTATATATATATATATATATATATATATATATATATATATATATATATATATATATATATATATATATATATATATATATATATATATATATATATATATATATATACACACATATATACTGTTACATCAATAGCCATATATATAAACATCTATGAACACACTTCATGACACAGAAGCAATCTAAAGGAATTGAAATGTACACAAAACACATGCAGCTCTGGTATTATAACTATTAATATTAACCTAATTCATCATAGAAGGGGTGGTTGTTGTGTATGTGAAGATTGGGGTGGGGGAGGAATGATGGGTAATGCAATCTTGCATCAAGGAGAGCCTGGGTAGGATGTTCAATAAGTGAACTGGAGGGGTATACGTGGAGTATGGGGACAATATAAAAAGGACACAAAACAAGAACCTTTCTCATTCATAATACACCCTGTCATGTCACATTGCAACACCTAATTTCACAAACATATGAACATTAACATGTATCAGACATATGTACACCAACTGACTGTCACATTTGTTTTCAGTAGTGAGGAATGCCTGTAGTAAAATGTATATTCTAAACACCATAACATTTGTACATATCTCAGATGCCTTAGTGATAAAGTCAGTGACTGTGGTGTTCATGGTCCTGGGTTCAAAGGCTGTTAAGTTTTTTTGAGGATCAGAATAAGGGCTGTTGGATGCAGGTGGATTAAAGCACTTTTAGGCAGTTGTAAGCTGGTTTCCATGGGTTTGCACAATGGTAGGCAGCACTTAAACACTGTTAAACAGGTTTAACCTTTGCTTAACATTGTGCAGACCACAGGCAAACCTGCTTACAACCGCTTGTTATTCAGACTTTACCTACCAGTGCCTACTCTGAGAGGTATAATAATAACACATTCCAGGATTAGAACCTGCAACCATGTACTCTATCCTCAGAGTAACCTACCACTACGCTACCTGAGATGTCCCTATGCCATCTACGAATGCAGACAGGTTAAAACACAAAAGGGAGGAATGTGTGGAAATGGGACAACCCACCATGTACCCAATGAAAGGTGTATGCTAATATATATATCTATATATATATATATATATATATATATATATATATATATATATATATATTTATATATATATACATAGAGACATGCCGATATATAGAGATCTACATATATATGTAGATATATAGATAGGTTTAAAACATCTACACATCTATGGAGGTACAGATGAACATATACAATAATATATATTATATCTATATACATATACACACACATATATATATATATATATATATATATATATATATATATATATATATATATATATATATATACACACATACATAACATACATACATGTGTGTAGACAGCTTCCGAATTGTTCATATCCGAGTATAACGTGGACCATAGCAATCACACATTCCGCCCCCCCCCCCAAATAATATGAACATTACATATGAAGAGTATATGCCAATACACTATTACAAATATGTTCTTTGGACACAGTCACCAACACAACTGCAATGACTGCTAATATCCATGACAGAAATACACAGACAGCTTTAATTTAGCAAAACTTTTTTACATTCTGATGTATTGCCAAAAGGATTCAAGGACTAACAGTATCTGCATGCTATACAGGAAGCATTTAACAGTGCCTTAATGAATCAGCCTGCAATTACCATAGTATTAGCCCACTAAAGGATAGGTGTTCACATAGGGAAAGAACCTCCACACACATATAGAAGATGTATAAAAGTCGTTCCTACACACCTGCATCTGCTATGTACACCCATCAACATCTCCCCCACACCCAAAATAATTACATCAATACATACTGTCATACTATAACCAATTATTCAACTACTGTACGACATCTACTGAAACCTTAACATACCTGGACACAGACAAACTCGCATGGCCCTGTGTGAAATAGTTGCTGTTATACAATGGTACAGCTGCTGATGTTACAGGGTTTGTATGAACTAATCCCGATTCAGAGGGTTGAAAGGTTCATACACCAGGAATTGTTACCGATTACTGATTATCAGCACAGTATGATACACATTAACACCAAACTAAAGATGTCTGGTAAGCACACTGTAAATCTCCTAACATTATATGCATAGCCATGCAGCCTTGAGACGGTCAAACATCCTGGCCAGACTGAAACATATGTAGAAGTATTAGGTACAGACAAACCCTGCACAAGTAGCAATGTTCAGAAATATAACAGCAGTACTCACATTTAGACCAAATCCTCTAGGCATTACACACAATATATTACTGTTCGTCTCCATACAGCTGTTGCAATAGATGTCAAACAACACTTCCAGGCTGTCTTCCTCACAAGTAAGGCAAAGGGACAACGCCCAAGTGAAGTACTCATTTATACTCCACTGTTGCCATGGTATTGGCTAAGGCAGTAGCAGCGCAGCTGATGTGCATGTAATTAGCTACTTAGGATCACCAATTGGCCATCGGTATAGCACATGTTACTGATCTGTAACTATAAAAGATTGCCTTGTCACACATTCAAACCATCTGTATCTACCTGTAGAACAGTACAAAATACTGAAACACAAACCGAAAATCAGTATTATACTAGTCAATAACACTTCCACTTATTAAGAAGGTATGTATAACATTTAGTATGTCTGTGTATGTAGTACCTGTTCTGTAAGAATTACAGTGTAATAAATGCATATAGTGGAAATAGCTATCTTGTAGCGATGTATTGTTGAGCAGTAGTAATGCTTGTAGTATTCTATGTGGGTACTGCTGTAGGTCACAATGCACACTCCACATACACCACAAGGGATGATATACATGGACTTGGAACTCACCAGTTCTCTTCCAGCCACTGTCAGTGTCAGGGTTGGTCCTACAAGTATGTGCTATAACAGGAGATAGTATATGTTGATATATTGTAACAGTCGACATATGTATGGGTGTATAAGTAAGCTGAACATTTCAAAGGTGGGTTTACCGTGCAAATATGGTGTGCATTGTGGGATATTGTGCCAATTACTGTGTAATGTACAGTATTCTAGGCAGATCTGTATTCCATTCTACATAGCATTTGTGTTATGTTGTGCAAACAGTAGTTATGTCTATTGGCAATTACAATACTCAATAACAGGATACATATCATTTGTATTCATCTGACAGTTTAGCAGCATGATAGCAAAGATAATTGGATAAGCTAGGTAACTATCCATGCACATAACACATGTAATATCCACCTCTCTAGTTTCATTTGCAAGCAATAACAGCTGTGCATGTGTACATGTTATGCAAATGTGTAGTGACCCTTGTTACAGGGCTGGACCTCTCTAGTATCATTTGCAAGCACTAACAGCTGTGCATGTGTACATGTTATGCAAATGTGTAGTGACCCTTGTTACAGGGCTGGACCTCTCTAGTATCATTTGCAAGCAATAACAGCTGTACATGCGTACATGTTATAGAAATGTGTAGTGACCCTTGTTACAGGGCTGGGCCAAATGGCTATGTGCACACCTACGTAGAGTGGATATTGAGAGTAGAGACACACTGGTTGAACTACCAGATTTGTGTAGCCTAACCTCTCATTGCCATCCTAACAGCCGCTTGCACATACTGTATGTAAAGTAGTGCATAGTACTAGTAATGAAACAGGTTGCATATCATCTTTAACTCCAGTGTAACATCTGCAGTAGGAGTGTAAGATGTAGGAGACTGCTGCCCATGTGTAATAGCTGCTTCATAGGTGATGGCTTACACTATCTGATTATATCCTGATCATGCTGATAGTGGCAGCAGAGTCTATTGATACATGACCCTGTTTGGGGAGTGGGTGTCTGTGCCCAACAGAGCTCATGATCCTGGTGGATATGTGAGTATATACCCAGAAAAGGAAACAGACCTGTAGACACTTGTATCATCTGTAATCAAATATCAGGATGTGATGTGCTCCTCAGAGGAGGATTGCTACTAAAGGCAGCTACAATGTTTCTATAATAGCCAGTGTTGTCACGTCCATAACACAAATATTTACATGTGAGCATCACTGTCTAAAACATCTTCATAAGCAATAAGTAAACTAAATACAGTACTTGGTACTTGTAGTACTGACTGCTCATACAGGCATGTCCACTAGTCAGCTACTGGTGTTTACTAATGTCAGCTTTGTGTATGTGACCATCCTGAGGGAATGTAATCTCTACGCCATGTACACTGCCAAACCCACCTAACACCACACCCCACACATTGTCTGGTATCAGACCTCTCAACCAATCAGTGACAAATTTGAACAGAATCAGGGAAAAGTCAAGAAAAAATCAGGTATAATCAGGGACACTTTTAAAATATTAGTGCTATTAACTTGAAACATTGAGAGACTCAGAGCATAAGAATTAATACGCCTTTTCTGAAGTAAAAGAAGTGTATAACTCTTAATTATTGTCATTATTCATTAAGTGTAATTCACCGTCTTTCTGTCCAAAGTCCCTAGTTTTAGGAGGGATTCAGAGGGACAGAGCTAAAATTTGAGTCAAAATCAAGGACGTCCCTGAAAAGTAGGGACAGTTGAGAGGTATGTCTGGGATGCAGCCACAGGGGTAAGCCTGAAGGCAGCCCAGTCTACAGCCATGACTGGACTGGACAGTCATGAGGTGTAGGTTAACACATGCAGCTCATCAACACAACCAACACATACCCTTACCAGAACACAGTAAGGACACCCATGCAAACTACCAGAAATCACACACATTCACAGATGCTTCTAAGTATCTGGCCAAACAAGTGATCTCCCAAGCTGGAATAGACAGACAATGAAATACACAAACTGTATGACATAGTTTGCATAATTGTGCCACACATCAGAACACGTGGTCGGAAACATGCCCAACAGTACTCATTTGTGAATGCAAACTCTAGCACTATGTTACACACTGATCTATACGAGGGCATACATACTGTCAGCTGCCTGTCTGCCATTATTAGCCACATACCCATACACTCAGACCACCTTTTGAACTATACACATGGCTCTGGCATATTCCATGTTGTTATGCAGGACCTGTGATGGAGTAGCCTGGACTGCATGGAAACACATGTAGGAACTGTCAGGTCTTGTAGCCCATGCAGGTATGTTCCAAGGCCTGGGTAGCATTCTGCCATTGGCCAGAATGATACTGCAGCACAAGGACAAAGGGATTGTGTTCCACAATTGTCTAATGTAGTGGTGCAATTCAAAGGGTATCCAGTATCTGTCTGCCTGGGATAACATGGCTGACAGACCATGATGCTTTGCCAGACAGTGGCTGCACCTGTCACCCCTGGGAATCTGGATACTGGCTAGGGCTCATGCTTCCCCTATAGTGCCTTCATCATGCACAGTTCAAGTGAAAGTCCACTGCTGTTACAGGGACAGCCAAACAATAAACTGTGGGTCTCGCTACTCAATGATACATGTCAGAAACACTATATGGACTCACATATGTCAATCCCTAACATGGCGAACATATCTGTGCTGTGGCTGAAACATGGTTCAAGGCTCTGGAGAGCACACCTGTATGACCATGTTATAACACATACCTCACCTCTTGCCCATTATCGTTTATTGGAAAACATGGCCCACAGGTGTGTTCATATTCCTGAAAGATATGTGCACCCCCATGCTAGTTGCACTTGCATAATATCAGATGCATTATGCTGAGCAATTACCTTTGTGCCAAAGTGGAATCCAAATTGCACCTTGCAACAGATCACCCACCATGCTGCAGATTTCCCAATTGTCATAATGTGCTGTAATGGGGAAGATTAGGTTTGAGACAGAAAACCATAATAATAGTTACTCTCAACTATTCCATTATGAACTGGGAATACTCCTCATGTACCAACACCTGCGCTCAATTCATGTCAGATTCCATCAACCCCAATGACCTGGATCGCAATAGTCACACAAACAGGGCTAATGGAATGCTACACATAGTCTCCAAAGCCAATGTTATACTTCGTAAGAGCAAAGTGGTGACTGTCATGGCACCCATGCAGATGAACAATGCATGTGCAAATGCTGAATCCTATACAAATTAACCTTAAGCAGTCACATACATGCAGTGATTGTGCCATTGAAACAGAACCAAGATTCAAACAAACACAAACAAGAAGGCAACTGGTGGTACCATGCTTTAAACTGTACCACAAAAGGTAGTAACTGTTGCAAGTTTGAACACATGAGTGTAATTGAGCCCTGGTCAGCCTCAGTAAGATGCAGATACACCATATAAAACCACACAAAGCTACTGTGAAACTAATCAGCCACATATTATGAGGCCAACCACCGAGCATTCTATAGCTGTGTCATGAATCGTAATGGCAACAACAAGACTGGCCGTGCTGCACAGCACTACGGCATGGGAAGTACTGCACCTACAGAAATAGCACCTGTTCATCCAGATAGGGTCTTGGGGAACCTAAACCCACTCCCACCCCCAACAGGTACACATATTTATATATCTATGTACACTACAGAGCCCCTGTAATAACAACTATGCAGGTACAAGCTACACTCTCTATAGCCATACAAACAGCTTTTATGGGACCTGCCAACATCCCAGGGTATATCCTACATAAATGTAAGAACAATTTGCTCTCCACATGCACATCATATTCAATCATAGCACCATGTCAGGCTGTGTACACACTGCATGGTGCACAGCAACAGTTATCGCACCCCACAAAGGGGAGACACTATTGATAATGGGAAATAGTGCTCTACTACCCTGCTGAGTCTGGTCTATAAGGCCATGAACCGTGATCAACTTATTTGATGTACTCAATACAGATGTAGATGACAGTAAGGTTGATTCACACAGCATATCATGACCTTGACAGGTCTTAGGACACCATTACCCATACTGTGTTACAGCTACCCTCAGTAAACTAGGTGTATATTCCTATGTCACAGGAGTGGTTGGCAACTGGACTACTGACAGAACCAACACTACAGAAGGTGTCTGTCTAATACACACACATCAAACCGGTGCCAGTTACAGTAATACAGGGTTCATTCCTAGTATTCCCCCTCTTTGTTAGCAATACCACACAGACTAACACAGAAGACATCTGCCTATTGATGTTTGCAAATGACTATGAACTAGGAGCAATAGTTGACTCAATGTGTGCTGTGTTCAACATACAGAAGGTCCTTTGTGGGTCAGATGTGTGGTTCATGACGTATGGCCACAATCTGACAGCTAAGTATTGCATTGTCATCCCCTATGTTAAAAACCCTGTACCCATGAACTACCACCTAGGCAGCGGTTAACATAATGGAAACTGTGTGTGTATGGGATGCAGCTGGACAGTAGTCTTTCCTTTGATAGTTATTTTACCACAGCAGTCAGGTAGTTGTATGTGGCACCCCTAATCATGACAGGGTGCCATCCATGAATATAGAGATAATTCTCAGGCTCAACACTCATGTGAACCATAATAGATCACATATTTCCTTTAAGGGTTACTGCCCATGTGTAGATGGCCTACACTGCCCATTCCAATCCCTAGCTCCACTATGTAGCATGCAACCTACCCTGAATAAAGCCATGTCCTACCCCAGAAATGTTGGACATGCTACACTTAACACATCCTGATTCCAAATAAAGACATACTTCATGGACTTCCACCTTTCTAGTACAAGGATCACAACATGCCTAACAGATCTCTGTCCCATACACTTTACATACTCCTGCCATACGATACATCCCTATCCAGTGAAGCTGCACATCACCCCTCTTTGTGACATGGTGTGATGATCGCATGCCAAATATATCAGTAACCCTGTGTATCAGTTCTGTGGCACTGCTTGAACTGGCCACTGAAACATACTTGTCAGTTGGCTACAGCTAGGTAACCTTTAGCATAGGCTCATAAATGGCCCAGGGTATATAGCCTGCTAGTTCACTATGACCATACATGCTATAGTTGATAGCCAACCCTGCAAATACCATCAGGCTAGCTATTGTCCCATGTGTTTCACATGTGCAACACAGGCAATACATGGCAGGATGCTACACAGCTGTACAGTGCCATGTAGATGTATATGACAAAACACATACATGTAAAACATTCTGTGAGCAAGTCTGCAGGGTCACAGGTCACGTCCCTAAAGGCTGTATGACTATATATCACATATACACAGCATTAAGGTCTATTGCATTAATGTGAACACATCCATGCATGTGCTGATAGGTAAAGACACCAGTACAGGCAAACCGACATGCCCACATCAAGACAACATCCACATGGAGTATGAGTAATGTCATCACATCACAAACACATATAAGGTGATAATATGACATCACCAGTAAGTGTCAAATGTGTACGAGTTAAACATGTCAGTGATGTTAGTGTCATGTAGATTTGCAAAGATTTATTTGTAATATTAATAAATGTGCTGCACATATATGTTCAGCTGTACTTCTGTACTTCTCTGTGAGTTACTGTGATCTTTCTCCATCATTATGTCTTCCAGGTATGCCACATGGTAGGCTGCCAGCATACACCTGCTTGGAGGATGAGGTCCTCATCCCATACCTCCTCAACAACCATTTAACACTCTTCAGCCATGTGCCACAGGATGCACAGCAGCAGGATGCCCTATGGGAGGAATTCCGCAGGAGGGTAAATGATGTTGGCGGCCACAATCGCACCTATCAGCAGGTGAGCCAAAACTGCACTGACCTCATAAGATGGGTGAAACAGCATGCTAATGCAATTGTGAGGGAACAAGGTACAACAGGTGGGGGAGGGGCACTCACCCAGCCCCCACTCACACATACCAAGGAGCTACTGGCCAACCTGGGGACACCTGCAGACCTCCATCCACAAGCATTAGCTGGCATTGTGGAGGTGGGTGTCTCTCAACCACCGAGCCTGGAGTTGCCTGGTAAGTCAGTACTGCAGATATAACACAACTATATTTCACATAGTTACATGTGTTACTGTACAATATGTAATGTAACATTATATGCAAGGCATGTATGCACACATGCCACATACTATAGTCTGCTTCTCTATGTATGCACAGATGTGCATACTCCATAGTATAGTGTATTGTACTGGCTTATGTGCTAATATGGACATTGTACCCTGTAGCTATCACACAGGTGTGGATAATGATCTTACTGGTCTGAGTCTCCTGTTTAGGTACCTCTGGCATTTTGCAGTTACAGCAGCTTGTGTCAGGTGAGATTGTTATTATTTACCAGGCTTGATAATGCACAGAGCATATTAATTGCATGCTATCTGCCATAACACACGTACACATAATGTATGGTGGCCCTGTTCATAGACACTAGTCAAACCTGCAATGCATCACAGTGGTTACCCATGTGAAACAATTGAAGACTATTTGAAACACCTACATTAAACCTTCCAAACTGTCATTGCCAGATATGTGGACAACTGTGAATACAATAGTGGAGGTGTGGTTCACTGTAGGGACAGGTACTACAGATCAGCATTACACATGTTGGGAATACAAACAGTACTATACAGAGAGCATATGTGTGCACACACTCTAAATGTGTTGGAGCTGGAGTATGACCAGCCCACAGGATACACCCTTGTGCATTATATCCTTGCTATGAATGTCACACAATGCCATGTGCTATCTGACATGTCCATGACATATAGTGGGCTGACTGCAACATTGCTCAACTATCTTGCAAAACATGATATCTCACATTCCAAACATACCACCCTTTGTTTGCATAACCCTGTCCTCAGTGGAGCATATGGCATCTATGGGTGTATGTCATATGGGATAACACTGACATGTGAAATAGATGGCCATCACAACCAATTGACAGAACATGTGTACACATGGCCATGGAGGATGGCCAGAGACATGAAGCAACCCACACAGTAGAAGTGATGCACATGTGTGTACACCCTGTTGTACATTGGCTTGACACAATACAACTATGGCCTTTGTGTAATGGTGATATTGCAGATGTGAAACACTAAACATCAGTGCACAGCTTGTGTAGGCATAACATGAAATCATCACATAACATGTCTTGAACATCTTGAGTGTGTCATGACATGAAAGAATTTACCTATACAGTATCCAAATACATACATGTGTTGCACAACATACACATGCAACCACATCAGGCCACAGACACAGTACATTCACCTTGCTGGTGTCAGACATCACTGTCATGCCTGCTCCTCATGTGTGTGAGGTTCACAGATGGCATGTGGGACATAGAGTACTGCTAGGTTAGCTATGTGTGGGCATAGTTGCCAGGCATCAGTAATATGGTTGCAGATGTGCAGGGGTGTCATCTGTATACCCTTCTGTGACCTGTGTCACACATTCCACATTAGGGTTTAGTGTGTATACACCTCAGTGATGTGGGTCACATTCCACATTAGATATGTATTGTATGTGAACACAGTCATGGCTATGAACTGTGTCAGTAACTCACACTTTATAGCAGTTGTGAAGCCACATGATGCCCTGCAATGGCTATGCACATCAGCTCAATGTGCAGTATGTCACAGCATATTTGTAGGGTGGATAGACAACATTGTGTCAGCTGAAGACCCATGTTAGTATAACACGTCCCTTCACTGGGACACCATTACCATACTGTATATTGGAATGGACACCATTGTGTTACACATGTATGCATGTCATTCAACACGTCAGCAGAAGACATGTCATACTACATGTGATTGGCAAGGTCATACGCCACACATCAGGCTGGTGTAATGTAAACCTGTGCTGGTCTGTGGCACCATTGCAAAGTAGGGACAGCCATGTCAAACATGTGTGTACAGCCACATGCACAAAGTCTGTAGACTCAGCTCAGGGGTAGGTGGAATAATGTTGAATAGACATGCACTGCTTTGGGGGAGATATGCAAGCTAGGGCTCAGGCAAACATAGTATTCAGTCAACATACCCTTCTGCTCATGTCCTCATACATAGGGGCAGTGGCCAACACAAAGCATCAGTGGCAGATGTACAAAGGTTAGCGATGGTCTGTTAACATGTGGTGTATGTTGCACACAACATGGCAGTGCGGTGCAATGGTGCATAGTGCATGCATTGTGTTGCAGGTATGGGGCATAAGCTACTAACACAAATGGAGCTATACCGGTATGTATGCTAAATACCACTATAATTGTGTAAGGTGCATGCCGTCTGCTATAACACATGCATGCTATTCTGTGCAGCTTAGGGATGTATGATAACTACCACTATAATTGTCTAAGCTGAATGCCATCTGCCATATCACCTGCATGTTGCATGCCATTGGGGGCATTGTCTAAGCTGAATGCCATCTGCCATATCACCTGCATGTTGCATGCCATTGGGTGCCATAGCATGTGTCTGTGTGTCTCTGTGTCTGTGTGTCTGTGTTGTATAACTTGTAATGTACAGTTCTTGTCTGCCCCTCACAGATGTTGATGTTGGTGCATTGCCCTCCTGCGGTCCACCTGATGTTAGTGTCCCCACAGACTCTAGCAGTGATGATGAAAGTATGATTGAGGCACAGGCAGGGTTGTCAGGGGCTGAATCTGTGCCATTGGTTGCCATTCCACCTGTATCCCCCTCATCTTCACGCAGTTCCCCTGCCTAAACATACCCCATCACCACTGGCCATAGAGGTAGCATGGAACAGGGAAGTGTGGAGACTATTGAAGGTGTGCCTGCACACCATGATCCCAGTCAACTGACTGATGATGTCCCACACAGGCATGTGCCCAGTGCTGCTCGTAGGAGGACCACTGGCCAACATGCCCCTGTGAAACAAAGCACATCAGCTGGAGTCACCAGACACATGTTTCAGTCTGTAATGGAGGCACAGGCACGTGCTGAATGGCACAACAGAGAAGGTCTGAGGCTTCAGAGGTCTGCTGTCCCTTCATTAACTGACAACCTCCAGGCAATTGCAAATGCTCACCATCATCTAGCAAATGTTTTGGATAGACGATTGGGTGACATGGTGGGAGTTCTTGACCCTGGCATGTCACTCCCCGAGCATGGAATGTCTGTGCTGGAACATCTAGTGGGAGTGAGGCATCGGGCACATGGATGTAGGTCAGCTACATCACCTGTTGAAGGTCTACATGAACATGCTACTGCACCTGCCCACTCCCATAGTGGCAGTAGCAGAAGCAGTACAGCTGGTGCTGTGCTGTCCACACCAGGACACAACAGGCCATGTGCACATGGTCCTGGACTGTCCCAACAGGGACACAGTTCCAGTGGACATGTGTCATCAGATAGTACCCAATCTGGACCTTTGCCTGGTAGTGCCCATGCAACCCCTGGTAGGCAAAGGTCACGTGGCCATTGCCGGACACTGTGAGCTGTAAAACCTGCCTTGTACAGTCTGCAGGTGTCAATGATACCCCTGTGCAGGCCAGCCACATGCCAGACCTGTGTGCGTGCGTGCACACACACACACACACACACACACACACACACACACACACACACCAGAAACAAATGTAGGGCACCTCAACACACACACACACACATAACATCCACACACGCCCAAAGATATCAACAGCCCTAACACACACACATGATGTCATCCAATGGCGCAGCCTAGGCCTCTTGCAAACATTATCACCCTGTGCATATGGTGATGCCCTTGCCGCATCCCTGTCATCCACATCATCGGTGCATGGACATGCTCATATGGTCTGATGCACAGGGTGAACATACTAGGAAGACAATTGTAGATTAATATTGTTGAGTAGTGTTGACAGGTAGCAGACATACCATGTATTATAGTTTTAGAATACATTTTGTACATTTGACAGTATGTATCATGTGTAACAACATTAACAGCATCCAAAAATCGGCCTCTGTTGCAACAAGATGAAGAAAGATAAAAAATTTCAAATAAGCAACTAAGAAGTGCTTACAGAAAGAACTTTAATTTAACAAATAAAAATAAAAATAAATCAGATACATCCAGTGAATCAAGCACTTTCGTCTCCAACCATTTGGAGAATTTATCAAGACAGAGCATGCCCTAACTGACAGCAAATTTATAATATAAAGTTAATTACTGAACCAATCAACATCCAGGGTTCATTAATAATTCATGAGCAATGACTATTCCTACAATTTACATCTAATAATGTCAGATAATCACACATAAAACATTCATCATCCTAAATATTACCCACTATAATACATATAAATACATAACTATAAAATACATTATTAAAATAAAATTGAATATGTGTAAATAAAATCTAATAAAACCTCATTTCCCATATGTTGTACACTTCAAATAACCCTAATATATTGTAATATAAACAAATAAATACATGTATAAATAAATACATAATAAAATTCATCAATGTATATATATATATATATATATATATATATATATATATATATATATATATATATATATATATATATATATATATATATATATATATAAAACATAAAATTAATGCATATGTTTCAACTATTAAAAATTACAAGAACATTTCTTTAAAAGCATCATCTGTCTAAAGCTTTTAATCTTAAAAAGCAAGTAATTGCAACAGATTCATTTAAGTCTGGCCATTGAGTTGCCTTTGTTTTCAACTGCCATATGGCCTCACTTTTCTCCAAATATAAAGTCCAAGGTCCACCTCTTGGGTCTAGTTCAATAACTTCAATAACAGTGAATTTAAAATCATGTCTGGGCCATTCCATACAATGATTTGCTAAGGCATTGGTTTCTTTTTGCAGTCTGATATCCCTCAAATGTTCATAAATACATTTTTTAAGTTTCCTTTCTGTCTTTCCAATATAAAAACAAGCACATTTGGAACAGAAAGCACAATAAACCACCTTCTCTGTATAACAGCTGCCCTTTTTATGTAAATAGACCTTTATGCCATTTATGTTATGTTTATAATACAGTGAGACGGGTGTATTCATCACCATTGATGTGAAGGATTTGTACACCTCAATATCCCATGATACTGGTATTGAATGGGCATGTGACTATTTATTGGAAAAAGGAGTATCACAACTAAAAATTAATGTATACAAACAACTTTTTGAACTTGTGTTGAAAAATAACTGTATATTTTTTAATGGTGAATTTTTTATCCAAGCAGTTGGTGTTGCCATGGGTTCTCCATGTGGTGGTTTGTACTCTAATTTGGTGATGCAATAATGGGAGAAAAAGTTTGTTATTAATTCAGTTTATTATCAATATTGTAAAATGTATGTGAGATTTTTGGATGATATTTTTATATTTTGGGATGGATCAAGTGAGATGATTAATGAATTTTTAACTCACATGAATAATTCAACAGCCTTTTTAAGGTTCACCCATAATATCGATCCCAATAAAATCTCATATTTGGATGTTAAACTGACAAAAAATACAGTCTTAAGGAATTTTGAGTCATGTATTTATAGGAAGGAAATGTATTCAAACAGTTTTTTACATTTTGAAAGTAGCCATCCCTTCAAGCAAAAAAGAGCAGTTGTTAAGGGACAGTTTGTTCGAGCTTCTCGGATGGTGCCTAGTTTCGACTCTTTTTTTGGATGACTGTGAACTGTTGAAAGATATGTTTCTTAAAAGAGAATACCCATTGGACTTAATTAACAACTTAATGTTGGAAGTAGTTAATAAGAGAGAGAGAGGGTTTTATCATGCTATATTGAATTCGGAGATGGTGCACTCTGGCAAAGAAGGGAACAGTTATATGGTTTTAAATTTGAATGTTGGTTCCGTTAATACGGACAGCAATGTTAATGTGAATGTTATGACACCTGTTGAACAAGTGCAAGCAAATGGGAAGTTTCGTTCAGCTTTTATCACTTCTTATAATCTTGACAGCAAAGAAATGTTCAGGATTTTGGATAAAAATTGGATAATTTTGACCTCAAGCAATGACATTAGACAATGCATAAGTGAGAAGCCTATTGTGGTATATAGAAAGGGACAAACTTTAAAGAACATCTTTGAAAGGAGTTACCAGATTTGGAATGGGGGCCATATGAAGAAGTGTGGGGCATGCAATTATTGCCAACATATTAAGGAAGGGTCAAAATTTAACATAAATGGTATAAAGGTCTATTTACAAAAAAAGTGCAGCTGTTATACTGAGAAGGTGGTTTATTGTGCTTTCTGTTCCAAATGTGCTTGTTTTTATATTGGAAAGACAGAAAGGAAACTTAAAAAACATATTTATGAACATTTGAGTGATATCAGACTGCAAAAAGAAACCAATGCCCTAGCAAAATATTGTATAGAATGGCCCGGAAATGATTTTAAATTCACTGTTATTGAAGTTATTGAACTAGACCCAAGAGGTGGACCTTGGACTTTATATTTGGAGAAAAGTGAGGCCATATGGCAGTTGAAAACGAATGCAACTCAATGGCCAGGCTTAAATGAATCTGTTGCAATTACTTGCTTTTTAAGATTAAAAGCTTTAGACAGATGATGCTTTTAAGCATAAGCCAGTGAAAGTAGAGAGAAATGAGATATATGGTCAGATTAACATAAGAGGCGGGCAACTAGAAAGACAGTGGTATTTAACAAGACACCTTAAATGGGTGAGAGGGCGGGAAAAAAATCTGCCTGACTCAGAACAGAGAGAGCTGTGGTCTCTTTTGAAGTTTTAATATGCTGTTAAAACAGAATGCAAGCAAAACACAAGGTAAAGAAAACAAACTAAAGTATTCAAAATATAGAAAGGCAATACAGTAATACAAAAAATAAAAGCAAACTAACCTTTCCTTCACAGCAAAGTGTAGCAGAGTCTGGATGAGCCTTTCTGGTAAAGCCATCTTTACTCATCCCTCATCAGGCCCATAATTGAGTACAATGACCCTTTTAGGATGTACCTTACCAGACACCTGCAGCAACTGGAAAGACCCCAAAAGTACCTCACCAAGAGGATCAAGGGGCTCAAACAGATGCCGTATGCTGCCCGGTTAAAGAAACTCCAGCTCTACTCAGTGGCATACCACCTGCTCAGAGGCGATCTGTGCCTGACGTATAAAGCCATGTCCAACCCGGAATTAATGGACATGCTGCACCTCAGAAAATCCAAATCCCATCGAGCTACGCGCTCGAGGGACTTGAACCTCAGCACTGAAATAAATAGGACATGCTGGAGGGACAGATTCATAACCCAGAGGCTCCCTTCACTCTGGAATAAAATCCCAGTCCAAGTTAGGCAGAGTCCCTCATTGACACTCTTCAAGAGGAATCTTGATGAGTGGATGGGAGATTGTAGGTTTACCCCAGGTATCACTTCTGTGTCACTGTTAGACAGAGGCACAGTATACTAACCTCGAAAAAGGGCATAGCAAAATTAATTTAAAATGGGTGGCGAAAGCCATGCACACTCTGGCTAGGCTTATAAATGCCCTAGGGCAGATAGCCTAGTATGAACCTATGAACCTATGAATGAATATGATGTGTAAGCTACACTCGGCGGAGGGCAGCAATGTGCAGACATGCTGCGCTTTGCTTACACCTTTGCTATTGCTGCAATTCGAATGTATCATAGGGACACGGGGACAGGGAATCTAATTGTGACAGTTCTAGGGACAGGCCTCTACATTCCACTACGTGCTTGTGTGTTTACTACTTCGATTTTATTTCACTGTTCGTGGATACTCTTAGCATACATTTCGGTATCCACGGACACTGACTTACTGACTTTCTATTAGGGGCGGGCTCTACTAGTAGGCATAGTAGGTTTTACAAGTGTCGGGGCATGTTTATGCCTCCATAAAGCACTTGTACATGCCCCCTGCACTCACACACATTTCCTGTGCACGTCGAGTGTGCGGCGGCGTGCCCTCACACATATTCATATGGTGCTGCTGCACCATCTGTAGTGAGGATGCTCGGCGGAAGGCTAAAACTGTCCTTGAACTGAGCTTCTTGAATCCTGGAGAGTAGATATGCAAAGAGTGATATAAGATTTATTGGTGCAAGTATAGATTATAATATAGTTATTTCTTGTTTGGGCAGCATTATCAGCAAGTCATGGGAGTGGCCATGGGAGCAATGTTGAAACTAAATGTGGCAAATTTAGTAATGGGCACTGGAAGAATGAATTTCTATATGCAAACAATTATTTTAGAAAAACGAGTTTCTACTCACAGTGTTGTATAGAAGGGCACTGACCATGAAGGTACATTCCTGCCTTGAGGACCAAGGCCACAGGATGTAGCTAGTCTAAGTGTATTCAGTGTGTAAGATGTGTCCACAGTCATCTGTATCTCTCCCGTGTATCACATTTTTGGTAAGAGTGTACTTCCACACCATCTTTATGGCAAGGCAATGTTCACATTCTCTGAGACTATCATCACGCTATGACCAGCAACATCGGTCTTTTGTTTAATGTTACATACTAGCAATATGCGCATTATTTAGATATTGTAATGTGCATCAGTATCCTCTGCTGATGTGTTACTTGTGAATTAATACAAACATTAGGACTGACAGACATGGCACCATGCTAAGTTAAGGTGCGATACATTTGTATGCAGGACTTTGTAAAAATAATGTGGGTTAGATAAGCAGGTGTACATAGGATAGATGCATGTCTAGCTGCTAATCTGAAATGTCTGTAAAAAAACATTGTGTAAGATTGAAGAAAGGCTTATCATTCTGAGAGAGTGCTGACCTAAGGTACTGTCTCATGCAAGCATCAACTCTACCACCAGCTATGATTTTCTAGAAATAATAGTCTCTGTGAGCTGCTGAGTAGTTAGCTCACCCTGCCTATGGCATTGCATGCTGCATGTTGCTACTTCTTTTGTGGACATAATTTTGTTGACACCATAAGATAATATCGAAGAGAAATCTGCCATTGATGCTGACTGCATTGACCAGCAAGAGCAAACCCTACAACAGGAGGTCATGGTGTCCCTGGGCTGCATCCCCTTATCCATTAACAGAAGACCATAGGTTCATAGATTAGTACTAGGCTAACTGGCCTTGTGAGTCACTTTAAGCCTGGCCAATTACCCCATCTGAAAATCAAACCCTGCACCTTGTGTTTGTAAGGCAAATAGCTTAATCATTATGCCAGCCCTAATATGTTGCACTCCCTGTATTAGAACTCAGGACCATCTGTATTATAGCCCTACACTTACTCCTGCTGCCACAAGACTAGTTCACCCAGGTCCTGCAGACGGACTACATTTTCAGTGCCATTAAAATTTACTGGCTTTTCATTTATTCTGCCACTTGATTTGATTTACACAATGGTACAGTGAATATCTCATTCTGCATAATGAAATGAGCTGATTTGCAATGAAATATGTTTAGCCTCTTCCTTTATAAAATAATGTTGAACCTTGCACAGACATTTGAAATATTTCTCTAAGCAACAGTTATCTACCATAGCAGCAGTTCTAGGAGAATGATAAGTGACACCCTGGTAAGGCACAGTCCTAACAACATAATATGTATCATACCCACGTACTGCTAAAACTGTCAGTCCAATCACACATAATACATTCTTATAAAGTAGACAGAATCTACTATAGGTAGCAAATTAATGAAAAGGTATCTAAAAATGTCATGAAATATGCATGGATTATGAAAATATGCACAAAGTTGTTGCTGAAGAGTACCGCAAAAGTAGTAAATAAAAAAACTGACAAGGCTGAACATTCCCATTGATTTACATCCTCTCCTATCCTGGCCAAAGTGTTGATGTTCCCAAAGCCCCACAAAAATTACACTGACCAGGCAAGCTACAGAACTGAACTTAAGATTGATGCTACTAAGTCCTGGTTAACAGAATGGGGAAGTTCTTTCCAAAACTGGCGTATTGAAGCAATGTGGAGGCATCCCTTACCAAATCACATTGTGGTTAGAGATACAAATTGACTCCTCTAAACAAGATCTCCTCACAATGCTTTGATTTTAACAAAGCTTTTGATTCTGTCTGCTGGCAAATCTTATGTGGCTCTAAGACCAGACTTGACTTTCCCACATTAATCATTGAACAGTTCAGCTGCTGTGTGCCAACCCATCAGCACATATGGCTTCCAACAGTATTCCATCAGAATGTATTAAAATTGAAAAAAGGTACTATAAAAAGTTGCCCCTCCCGCTATTTATTGTAGTTGTGTATAACATGAATTTATGGATCTGTATGACTCATAAATAAAATATGGATCGGATTGATATTAAGGGCTAGAGGACTCCCTTGAAATCATTAATTTCAGATGACTATGCGTTCTGGTTAAGTGATCTTGTTAACCAACTCCTATGTATACCTTCTCTACTGTAATATCTGGTTTAAGAGTCAAGGTATCTTAAACTTTTATCTTTCATCTGAGTAGAAGTGCTGAGGGCAGTCTGCTAGGTGTCCTGGACCTACCTATACAGACTACTAAGAAACATTTTTATCTTGGCATCTATATGACAACATCATTGTATGAGATAGAAGAAGTAAACACTAATGACATACTGGAAGCCTTGAGGGACAAACTACTGCAACTTAAATCATTAAAGCTTCACTTTATCAGCAAAATCTGAGAAGCAATATATATATTGATAGAAAGCACATTTCACTGAAACTCATTTGATAAAAGTCTCATTTTACTGAAATGCAATTCCCTGAGCACAATTCACAGAAAGCAAACTTCACTGAAAACTCATTTGACTGAAACTTATTTCATCGAAAGGTATATGCCCTCTTCCCCTAGTGCGACCCTGGAGTTAGTATATATAGCAAGGGGGTGTGTGGAGGGCACAGCCCCCCACTTATTTGAAACGTTGTAAATCATAAACATGCATGCTTACAAGTCAAATGAATAACTATTTCCAGAAGATATTATATATCCAAACGATATATGTATATATATATATATATATATATATATATATATATATATATATATATATATATATATACATCTCTTGCCTCCACTACAGTGCCTTTTTTAGGAAAAGTGATGAGGTTAAAACTACGAACATAAAAATTTCAACAAAACAAATTAAAGGTCATGCTGCTAAATACTAGGAGTCTAAACTTGAAACTGCACTCATTGCAAGCAATCCTAACCCTAGAAAATGCTGACATCTGTGCAGTCACAGAAACCTCGTTCAGAGCTCTGGAGAGCACCCCAGCCTTACCTGATTACTCATCCTCTCATACACTCAGACCCCAAACTCTGAGCAGTTAAACCAAAGGAGGTGGAGTTTCAATACATAAAAGAAAAATACACCTCCGGGCTGGTCAAACAGTATGACGCACAGGAGACACTCCAGGTGCAGTTAACCATTGACAAGACCCCTATTCAGTTCTTAGCTAGCTACCGACCCCCAATTCAAGATGCCCAGTATGCCTATTTAGATCTGTTTGAATCTATCAAGATTCAACCCTTTACCCTGATCCTGGGTGACTTTAACTTCCCAAACATAGATTTGAAGAACTAATCATGCCAGTACACAAATACCCAGAGATTCTTTGATTTTGTCAATGCAGATGCCTTGGAACAGTTAGTTGATACCCCCACAAGGGATGATAATATCTTGGACATGGTATTAACCAACATGAGTAATCACTGTAGCATCCCTATAGTACCATCCTCCCTGGTAAGATCCGGCCATAAAGTGGTCACTTTCAAAGTCACCATCTTCCCCAACCCCCCTCTAGCTAGGATCAGACATAAAAACTTCTCCAAAGCTGATTACAACCTCCTGAGGGATAGCATAAACAGCTTCACAGCCCCCTCCTCCTCTGTAGAAACTGGCACCAATATCCAAAACTACACCAAAGCGCTATATGAGTATTTATATGGATGCATGAAATCAGGAATACCCAACAGGACTAAATCATCCTCTGCAAGGAATAAACCTGTCTGGTGGACATCTGCAGTAAATAAACTTTATAACAAAAAGGAAAAAAAATGCTGTCCAAGACCAGGAAGGAGCAGGTGCCTAATTGAAAGCAATGTCTCTTTACCCTGACCAAGCAAATAAGAGCACTAGTAAAATCCTCCAAAGCAAAGTTTGATTCCAAATTGGCCACATCTACGAGACACAATCATAAGGCCTTCTTCACATATGTCCACAACCTCAAAGGAAGCACCCAGATCTGTTCAGAACTGGTGGTCAAGGACACCACATATACAAATGCCATAGATATAGTAAACTTGCTAGCTGACAGATTCAGTGAAAATGTTACCCCTCTGTCCCCCCATCAGTAAATCAGGACATCCCCAGTACCTGCCCCCTTCCCCTTATATCTAGGGAATAGGTCATCACTGCCCTCTCAAAGGCAAAAAATATAGCCTCCATAGGACCCGATAACATCTCAGGCTGCATCCTACATGAGCTCAGGCAGTAACTTGCAGCACCATTAGACACCCTATTCAACCAAAGCCCGAGTACTGGCTTCATCCCAGCTGAGTGGAGAACAGTCACTGTCATCCCTTTACCAAAGGTAGATCATCCACTGATCCAGGAAATTATAGATCCATCAGCCTAACTAGCCTGATCTGCAAGGCCAAAGAATGGATTATCATGGACCTCATTAACAAGGACATTGGCAACCTCCAAACACTTGATCCCACACAGTTTGGCTTTGTCAAGGGGAGGTCATGTCTGCTAATTTGTTCGACTTCTTTTAGACAGTCACCAAAGCCATGGATGATGGGAAGATTGTGCACATCACCTCCCATGACCTGGCCTAAGCCTTTGAGACTATTCCCCACTCGGGCATAATAGAAAAACTCTCTCAACTAGACATCAATCCATATGTTACCAGATGGGTAGCAAACTGGTTCACTGATAGAACCCAGCCAGTCAACATAGGGGAAGCCACCTCAAGCAATAGACCCATAACAAGAGGTGTACACCAGGGTTTGGTATTGGGGCCTCTGTTATTTGGGATATAGTTTTCTGAGGTGCAGACCAAAACCAGTGGCTATGGCTGATCAAGTTTGCAGATGGCTGCAAGCTGGGTGCTGTCATCAATTCCCCTAGTGATGTGGACATCCTCCAAGAGGGTCTGACTCAGACAAATGACTGGTGCCAGAAACATGGTCTCAAGCTGAATATAAAAAAAAAAATGCATTATCGTCCCCCTTGGGTAGAGTGACTTCCCCACAAATTATCACATTAATAATAACGTCCTAAACACACAATCAGTCGTGAGGGATTTGGGGACCCAGGTTGATAGCTAACTGACTTTTGACCACCATGTTGCTTCCATTGTACAGAAAACCTTTTAAATGGTACAC
The DNA here is from genome assembly GCF_019279795.1 of Protopterus annectens. Taxonomy (NCBI): domain Eukaryota; kingdom Metazoa; phylum Chordata; order Ceratodontiformes; family Protopteridae; genus Protopterus; species Protopterus annectens. The sequence continues at coordinate 1,203,776,412 of NC_056733.1, read as the reverse complement.
CTCATAAGTAAGGGTATCTCATACAGGGACAGGGAGGTCATAACATCCCTGTATTCTTCCCTTACAAGACCTGTTATTGAGTACAATGGCCCTTTCGGCATGTACCTCGCAAAGCACATGCAGCAGCTAGAAAGATCACATAGGTTCCTCACCAGGAGAATCCAGGACTTCAAACATCTACCATACACAGATAGGCTAGAAGCCCCATCCCTCTACTCAGTTTCATTAGCATCAAACTTTACTAGTAATAGGCAAAAGAACACCTGCAAGATCTGGAACACAGGTGCCCTGTACCTTTGCATGGAAAAATGTATTCTCATTGGGGAAACACAAAGATTGCTGCACACTGTATTCCTATATTTAGTACAATTCCCAACATTAGTATAACAAATGAACCCCTTTTCTGGTCATACTGGGTAGATATGGAAATTCATTTCATACCAGACTTTTGGGATTGTAATACAAATTAGTTGATATCATTCACAGACTTGCTTGGTGGCAATACATGCAAATAAGATGAAGTATAAGAGGGAGGTTCCCTGGCTCCTCCACTTATACTAGAACATGGTCAACCTACTCTCAGAGACTTTAGCAGGTAGGATATTCCCTTGTTCTAAGTTGAGAGTTAATACTATGTAAGTGCAGGCAACAAGCTCCTCTGGGATATGTGTTTACAAAGTAAAGTGGAAATCGTACTGTCATAAATTAACTGACTCATAGTGGAATTCATGCCCAAAGGTTTTGGCTGAATGGAGGTTCCCACCTGTTGATAGGTTTATGTCTTCAAAACTGATACATCATTATTGAACCACACAACGTTTCCTTCAGAAGTCAGTTAAGGGTTCCTGGTATAATTCTACCCTACTGTCAGCAATGTCTGGACTCTGATTATTAAGCTAATCTCTGATATATGTCAGTTCATACTCCCAAACCAACAGAACTTGGCCTTTTGGCTGCTGGGTATTATTTCTCTACAGTGCAGGATAGCAGCATAGTTAGTCCTGTGGGTCATTAATATGGTGCTTACCCTGGTGGCTCTTATTTTTCAAAATTGAAAATTGAAAATCTAGCTCTTAGGGACTGGTCAACATAACATCATCAGCCTGGCTATAAGATGCTAGATTGGTCCTGTTCTTCTTGAACATGAAATTCTGGAACCAACCAAATCTGGGGACTACTACACTTCTTTTGCTCGACTCATCTTGCCACTGAATAAAATACTTCTACCTTTAGTTATTCCACAATTTCTGTTGAAGCTCTCTGACATCTATACAACGTCCGATATTGCTTATGATCTGATATGTCATCAGTTTAGGCATGATTGTTAAGTAAAGTTCTGTACTCAAGAAACAAATAATTATCTTTATTTGAAAGAACAGGGTTTAATGTTAGAAAATGAATGAGTAAAGTAGGTAGCACACAGCTGCAGACGACAACATTGTTCGAGCACAGATCTTGAAAGTCCAGTGCCTACTTATGCACATTTTGCATACCTCGCCTGGGATTTTATTTGAAGTTCCTCTTCCTCCCACATCTCATGATATAGATGAATTCAGGATTTTTCATATCATTTTTCTGTGTACTTTTCATGTATGAAAAAACATTCCCAATACTGAAAATCCCTCTGCACCACAAGAAAGAACAATGGCAACTTCTCTAAATTTAATTTTGCACTTTAAGAACTCCTTAAAGAAACTGCCAAATAGAAATGCTTTGCAGGCAACCTATCAGCTTAGGCTGACTAAATCTCTAACCCATCCAATATAGTGATTAAACACACATATTCTCAAATTAATCACTGCAGTAATTCTTTCTTAAACACACCCCTATATTATGTTTTAGTCCTTACATTTTTTCATCCCATTTTATATATAATTGTGCATCTCCCTGTACTCCTTGAAATGGTCCCATTCCCCAGGTTCACATGTATTCCTGTTATCTCCAGTATCTCCAGAACCCCCCCCCCCAATTAACCTCTTCTAACTTTAATATTAACCTCTTTCAACTTAAATATTAACCTGTTGTAACTTTAATATTAAAATCTTCTAGCTTTAATATTAACCTCTTCCGTTTATCCCCCTTATTCTTATTTAAAGTAACAGCATACATCCGTATCTAGCAGATGCGCACAGAGGTGAAGATTGTAAGCAATGGTTTCTGGGGTCCAGTTTTGATTCCCACTGCCCTAATTTGCCTACGGTATGACTATGAGCAAGTTATTTAACCAAACATATCTCCAGGTCCCCTGATCAGTGTGTCTACCTGTTTTGTAACAGGATTATCATGATCATTATTATAGCCCTATATATCTTTATCTTTCACTCATAATTACATAGGATTTGACAAAGTGTTATTTTTCATTTCTTGAAATATAAAATGTTGATAAACATATGTATGGGTTAGGTAACGTTCTAAATGTGTGCTAACTATATTAAGCCTGCCTCTTTAAATCAAACATTGTTTCTCTTGTCAGTTAAACAGTCCTGTACTGTACTGGTATTCTACCTGGGCAAAATAGTTATTTAAGCCCACCACTCAGTATTTTGTGGGTAAAACTGTTATTTAAACACAGCACTTAGTATTTTGTGGGAGGCAGTTATTGAGGTTAAAGTTTTGGGAATTCCTGGAAAATATGGAACATTTGACAGGTATGGTGCAGCATTATGCATACAGTTATGTTATCTCATGCAACATAATTCTGAAGCCAACAACAGAATCAGTATTACTATCTTCAGTATAATCAGTGGTAAGGGCTACAACATGGACGCAATATGAATGCCATGTTGAAAAATGTGATAACATAAAAGCAGGTAGACATGAACCTCAGCTCTATGTTTCAACCTGAAATGACTATATTGTCTTGCAAAGTTTAGGTTTAGTTTCTCTGCAATAGCAATATAAGTAAGTATACAGACAGCAGCTGATGACTCAGCAATCATGACATTTACTAATGTGGTAGCAAGTACATGAATGAGCCGCAGCCATGTGACATCCTGAATGCAGTTAGACCATAGAGTAACTGAGCACACACACTGCATTGTACAATACATTCTTCCTTTTAAGCTTATTAGCTGTACAAAGAATATACATCTGTGTGTGTGTGTGTGTGTGTGTGTGTGTGTGTGTGTGTGTGTGTGTGTGTGTGTGTGTGTGTGTGTGTGTGTGTGTGTGTGTGTGTGTGTGTGTATATATATATATATATATATATATATATATATATATATATATATATATATAGACAGAGAGAGAAAGAATGAAGAATTTTGCTGAAGAAAACAGCAGGATTCAGACTTTGCAATCAGTCATCTGACATAACTGATTTTAGCAATGCTTGAACACCTAGATATTTTACAGTCGCTAGGAAAGGAGGTAGTTGATACTGCTGGCCCTGATGACATACTTGGTAGTTCATTATAATTTGGCAAATTGTCACCCCAATGTCTAATAAATTAAGTATTAGGTGGGATGCAAGTGATTGTCAGAATGTTTATAATAATCATACTCTGAAACAGACTCATTTTGGGGGATTTGCAACACTTCCTGACTGGAACTGTCCCTTAAGGATACCGTACCAGTCATTTTGTCCGACTGTAGTGCGAACAGTCTAGTTTTGTACAGTTTTATTCTGATTTTCCTTAGGGGTGGACTATCTCATGTTTTGATATTGCCGGATATTGATATTTTACAAATTTCTATGACAGCTGGTTCTTTTTGCTCTCAGTGTTTGCAGCTGGATTCTGGACATGAGCTTATGTTTCCTAGTCTTTGCACTGCTGATAACTTTTCTGACTAGTCATAGCAGATTGCCCAACTGCTCTGACATCTACATTCGAATGAAGTAAAACAGAAGATGCTGGCAGCTTTGACCTCATTCTCTTCTCTACCAACAAGTGAGCTGTTGAATGTTGTATGGGATGAAAGAGACTTTTCCTAAACTTGTGAAGTAATAGATAACCATCCTGCCTTAACCTGGCAGCATATTTTTTCAAGATACTTTTTACCATTTGAATAATTCTCCCAACTTCACTATTTAACAGAAAGTATCCTGACAAAGATATGACGAGATGGAACACCCACTGCTATGAAATAAATGTGAGCACTTTTTTTTGACTTGTCCCCTTGGACCTCATTAATACCAGGCTGCAACCCAGTACTCCACTATGGGTTTACCAGCATTTTCCTAGCCACTAGTCTTGCTCCATTGTTGCTAGGGCCAGCTGTGATCTTGAGAGCATCCTGAGAGCTTGGCCATCTGTGCTTCCAGCTGCTGTTTTATTTATTTATTTATTTATTTTGGTATGCCGTACCCACTTTTTCCCCTTCCCAGCACCACCACCCATGCTCACTGGTCACATTTGAGGACATCTTCCCTCTTTTGACTATACTTTTTCTTGAGGAGCATTGTCAGTGACCACCTTTCACCCTAGCACAGGCATGCCCATCCCTCCCTGCTGCTCTGTCAGTCACCAGAGCTGCAAGATGGACCCAGGTTGGCTGGGACATAGTTAGGGCTTTATCCCTCTACTCCACTGGAGTCGATATAAATCTGTTCTCTTGACTAACAAACTGTAAACCATTATCTGTGATAATTAGTTCAGAAATACCATGTCATAAAACAAATGACATCAAGAGGTTATGAATAGATATCTTATATTAAAGATGTATCTTTGAGAATGATAAAAAGTACTTGAAAAGCAGTGAACACTTATAAGATAATGGTTCTTTTTAAATGGAAAAAGTCTGAAGCAGCTTTACTCCATGAATAATTTTAAATTTATTAAGAAATTCAGGTATATGTGAGGTTATTTTTGTGTTACATATGACAGTTTACTCATAATACTTTTAGGTATTTCAGGCTAAAATAAAGCAGAATTTCCCATGTGTTTAATCTGCTTTCACTAGCACAAGTATGTGCAACTGATTTGGTAAAATCAGGACATTAGTTCTGAACAACAATTCTTGTGATTATAGAATTTCATCACAATATGTTTAGTGCATCTAAATCAACAATGGAAACACAACTTTCTTGTTGTCATCTCTCATTCTGTAAGTATTTTAGTATGGTGAAGGAATTCTGATAAATATACTGACAAAATAGTGTGTCAGCATTACGTCTACCAATTGTATCTGAACAGTTTCATTTTGTGCTTTGCAGTTCCATATTACAGCAAACTGCACTCTGTTTCTGAGGCTTTGCTCTCTGTCTTGCATTTATGAATTCATGCATCTTCAAACGTGAATTGTTGACTCTGTAACTGTTAAATACTCTTTTAAGCATGCTGTGCCCTCAGTCCATTATTCCCGCAGCTGCAAATTGTGAATCATATCAATTAATTCACGGTCAGAATTTCCTAAAAAAAGTTACCAAACTGATGCAGCATGAAACAATATGTTATAATCTTCAGTTCTGAAAATATGATGGAACAGAATCTGATTTAATAATTTAAGGTTATACCCATAATAAATTAGAAATAGGCAATGGACACAGATGTGGAATTTATCAAGCCAAGTTACTTAAAATATCTCTTAGTGATGTTACACTCTGCCTTAGTATCTAATTTAAATGTGATAAATAAGCCACTTATGCATTGCTTTTCAGTCAGCAGACTTTTGGGTTGGTACAGATTAAGTTTCTGAGATCAGTAAGGAAACTATGAGCACAATCACAATACAAAGCTATTGTGCACACAGATTGTTTCCTACTGTATATTGCTTGGTTTTGGTATTGGAAAATTGTTCTTTGCATTTCAGTTTATGTGTTTGTGTTAAATAACTGGCAAAACAGATTGTTGGTCTTTCTTTTTAGACTTAAATACTTGTGAAAACTGATTAGCTTTTCCACATTTACTTCACAGCCTAGTAAGAGACTGAAGTCAAGCTCATGTGTTACTGACACTTTCTTTGCTGCCCTAATGTTAGTACAATTTTTCCCACTATGCTTTGACTTCACAGTAACATTTTGTCTATGCCAACAGACCAGCTATATTTTATTTTTTCTCAGCAAGCTCTTTTGTTTAAACACTAGTGAACTCCACTGCTTTAAAAACACCCACAACCTTTTCTAGTCACAATATATTTCTGATAGCACATATGAATGCGAATCATGCAAATCATCAAACTCACAGTCTTTTGCTCTATGCGCTAAATCAGTCATGTGTGCACAATGAACTCTTTATAGTAAACAACAAATGGCAAATATATGGCAAACAGATTTTGGTTCACAATAATGTAGAAATTTGACAATTACAGTATTTAAGTCAGACCGCTGCTCCTTATTAAGGTTAAATGTATTTGATACCTTAATCACATCAACCCCTTCCAGGTGCATCTTGAAATTCTTTAATTTGTTTTCCAGACAGACATAAAACACTTCTGAAAAGATTGACATTCTACACTCATGTCTCTGTCATGTTACCTTGAAAAACTGGTGCTGCTGGTGGTGTTATTTGAATTACAGTTACAATGACAAATAATTATCCATTGCTAAACAAAAGGAGATAATAATTGTTCTGTAAACTCTTGTAGGTTCACATAGTATGAAAAGATTATGGCAAGTTCATCTGCAGTTCGGCTTTTATTGAATCAAATATGACTCCCTCCAAAAAAACAAAAAACAAAAAAAAAACTAACCAATCCCATATCAATGATTTAAATCCCATCCATATTCTTCCATACTTGATAAAATCCTTAAAAATTAATTTACAATCAACTCACCCATTACATCTCCTAATATCATCTACTATTCTCAAAACACCAGGGCTTTTGGTCTTGTAAGAGCACTTATAGGCAATCTGGATACTTACTGATAAAATTTGCCTGGTTATGGACAAAGGCCTCCTCACTGGAACCATCTTTATTGAGATCACCATAGCTTTTGATCTGACTGACAGTAACATGTTGTTAGATCACCTAACCAAAATTAGAATTAACCCAGATTCAGCTCCCCGGTTAAAATTTTTTTTCTAATCAGTACTTTTCTGTTCCATTTCAGAGCATCTATATTACTTTTAAAAGTTTGAAAGTCATATGGTCGACATCATATGATCGAATTATTAAAAGTTCAAAAATGTAATAAAAAAATAAACCAAAGAAAAACCTACCTGAACAGTTCAAGCAGGGGGGCAAGCCACCCTGCACCCCCACACCCCCTCGATCTTTAAATATACCAACTCCGAGATTGCACTACAGTGCAGAAAAGGCAAATCTTCCCATTCCGCACTGTATGGAGATTTCTGTTGAAATGTTCTAACTTTTAAAAGTTGGATCATATGGTGTCGACCATATGACGTTCGAACATTTAAGAGTTCAGCAACGTGAAATAGACCTGTTTCAGAACACCCTCTCTGCTTCCACTCCTCTTCTTAAAGGAATCCCTCAGGGCACCATTCTGGGTCCTCCCCTTCTTTTTTTCCATTTCATTAATAAACTGCTACCTAACTTCCCATTCCTCTTTCTTTTATTTTATGCTGATGACATGGTCTTATTTCACTCAAACCTGACCTCCTTATCCATACAACTACAAACTGATGTCCTTTCTCTTATCAAATGGTTTAATAATAAAAAGCTAATTCTGAACACTTCCAACACCAAAACAATGCTGTTTGTCACCTCCCCTAAATGACAGAACAAGTCTCATCACTTCTTTCCCATGACCATCTTGACAACCCCATTGATCAAGTCATTTCTGAAAAATACCTTGGTATGTGGCTTGACCTCAAACTGAACTATCACCTTCACCTAGAACAAATATGTAAGAAAATAGGATTTCAGGATGGCACAGTGATACAGTGGTTGCACTGTCGCCTCATAGCTAGAGGTTCTCTTTTGATTGATTCTCAGCTGGGGTGGCTTCTGGCCAGAGTCTGCATGTCCTCTCTGCATTCATGTGGGTTTCCTCTGGGTACTCTGCTTTCCTCCCACATTACAAAGACATGCGTCTGAAGCTTTTCTCCCTGGCCACCCGCTGAAAATTGGCTTTGTTCCAAGTCGGACATTCTCGGTAAACAAATGTTAAATAAATAAATTATTTCCTATTTTTGTCCTACACAATTTCCTTTTTTCTCTCCCGCTCAACGAGGAATGTCACAGGCAAAACATTCTACTAGCACAGCTTGACTATGGATTCCCACTGTTTGCAACAGCACCTAAGAAAAACTCCTCCACCATCCATACTATAATCATCTTTAACTGTCATTTCAGTATCCTCTCCCCTAGAAATGAACATCATTATACCATGTTTAATAAAGCCAGTTGGCTATCCATCCAACAATGTGTCAACCTGCTTCTTGGATCATAACTCTACAAACTCCTCAAAAATCACTCACATCCTTTCCTTGCCTCCAACCAATTCAGGTGACCCCCACACACACACATAGTTACTATCTAAGAAGACCTAACCATTCTGGACCACTTCTTCAACATCCCAGAACTAGACTTCATTGCACTAACCATGTTTCTCCATCCTTGTCCCCAAACTCTGGAAATTCCTCCCTACTAATCTTAAAGACCTCACCTTACACCCATTATTTTGTACTCAGTTTAAAGATCATCTAATGCCCATGTCAGTTTGCAAACACTTTCCATGCTTTCCATCTGGACACATTACCTAATCCCTCACTATCCCCTTCACCAGGCAGGCACCTTTATCTCCCTCATGTTATTTCCATACACTAATACTGACATCTCTTCCATGTTGTATATATTGTATATATCTAAAATTTCTATGTGCCCTTATCTTACTTTAGCTACATTTTACACTGTGTGTGTTATCCCTTCACTGCTTCATTCTCTTGTTCTTCTTCACTCCTTACTCTAACCATCCCTTCCTATTTTCATATGTACTGTGCACTTTATTATGATTATTATTATTATTATTATTATTATTATTATTATTATTATTACTGCTATTGATTCAATGCTATCTTCACACAACATTTTGTTTGTATTCTTCCTGCTTGTCTACTTGTCCATACTGAAACTAAATAGGTCCATTCGGATCAGTGCTCTGCCCCAGTTACCAACCCAAATAAATAAATAAATAAAACTTAATTTTTAGTAATTTCTTTGCATGACACAGATAAATCATTTTGCAAATTTGCATGCATCGTGTAAATCTCAAGCAGTTATAGTATTCTTCAAATGGCATGGCAGTTTTCATAAAGCAAGGGCTGCTACTTTTCATATTTTTCTGTCAAACTACATAATTTTGAAAAACTGACAGGCTTGCAGTGTACTCCCAGTTGCAGTGAGGTTTCAACACTTTTGGTCAAAGAGGGGGCTATTATAAAACCCAAAAATACCTGTGAAGGACAAGCTTTTGCCACCCTGTTGGACTTCTTGAACCTGAGCCTTTCAGTCCTGACAGTGAAACAAACACTAATGGTGTTTTTTCCCCCTTTCAAACTGAACACTGGAAATGTGGAAAAAGCCTAAAAGTTACTATTGCAGGAATGTATGAAGTGACTGAGAACCCAGTTCTTATTTATATATAATTACAAACATTTCAGATTTAACCATTAATGTACATTTTTTAAGAAAAGTGACATGGCTAAAACAATTTAGATGGCAGTCACAACACAGCAAAACTACAGTGAGATAGCCATGATAAAATTGCTATAAGGTATGGCAGGGTTAGCCACCCAGCCTTGTGAAATCTGGCTCTAGATGATGTTCCCTGTTGAAGTGACACCCTGAGTTCAAGTGCAAAAATGGGAAGAGGGGCTGTAGATGAATGGATGGATGGTCACCAAAGTTACCTCCCTAGGTCCATACAGAGCTAATATACATATTCATTGGTAAAACAAGTCACATTTTGAACAGCTATCTATATATTTATGAAGTTTATAATTAGGTATATGTTTTCTGATGGTTATATAATAGAAAAATGTGAGTAAATTAAATTTAAAAGTCTCAGATGTTCAATATAGAAAACACTTTACCATGTTGTAATGGAAATTTATAATGGCAAACACCTACTTTCCACTAACTCAGGCTTTTGCTGTTCAATAGCTGTTTTTGCAATATAACCATTTTATTTAATTTTTAATGCAAACCAGGCACACACTCATTGCTAAAGATTGCTCTGTTCCATCCAGTAAGGTATAGTATCTAAGTTTATCCATGAGCGCGCACGTATATACACACACACACACACACACACACACACACACACACTTGTATATTACATCTATATATATATATATATATATATATATATATATATATATATATGGATCTACTTCATATAGTCAACTTACCATTTGGCTGACTTTCATATCAGCGAGATGACAATGTTGAAAGTTTAAAAACCCAAACACCCAGAACATCCATTGTATTTTCTCTCTGAGTAAGAACCCACTTAGCCACCAACAACCAAAATAGAAATGTAACAAAATTACACCCGCCAAACTGGGGAGCTCCCCCCCACACCCCCCCTAACTAAAAATAACAACTTTGAGATCGCATGGAAAAGGGCAAAGTTCACCATGGTGGCCAAGTAGTTATTTACCTGGAGAGAAAATACAATGTGTTCAGATTTTTAAACTTTCGACATTGTCGTCTCAATAGTATAAAAGTCGATGAAATGGTAACTTGACAATATGAAGGGGACCTATATATATATATATATATATATATATATATATATATATATATATATATATATATATATACACACATATATATATTGATATAGATATATATTGCAATAGTACTGGAGGGTGTTTATTGGATGAGGACTGAGCAGAACTGCAAGTTGTTGAGAGCTACTGATAGTTGGGTATTGGAAGAAAAGAGGACCTTGTAAACTGAGTAGAAAATCAGAGACAGGTGATAAGAAGTGAGGGTAATCTAAGTAACAGATGACAGCTAGGATGGAGAAGATGAGTGACATCCAATTCCAGAGCATAGCAGGGAGAGGTAACCAGGTGTCAGTAATGGCTGATCAATGTAATAATATTGATAGGGCTTGTTGGAAAGGAAGACTGAACCCATCCGTCAGGGAAGACAGGACAGACAGGCAAACATTATGTGGCACTCAATTGCTTTGCGATACATTTGATGGAAAAGGTATGGGAACATAGTAATAGTTATTATGGATCTGCTTTCAATGTCTACTCAATAGCATTGCCTGTTCACTACGTTTTGCTCTATAAACAAAGTATGACTCTGAAAAAACTCATAAAATATCCAGAGAAAGACTGAAAAGTAAAAATAAAACTTATTTGTAAAAATCAGCAATACTAAAAGCATATAATCACTTCCAGTAAGTGCTTTTGTCTCTGTGTAGGAAACTTCTTCAGAAAATTGGTTCTTATCATATCAATATACCCCTTAAATAATCCAATCCCCATTGTAGAGACCAGTCAGATGCTTGTCAGCCCCCCCCCCCAAAATTAGCATAATCAGGAAAAAGCAGCAGTATTTTAATAAGCCACTACAATCACATTCATTTAAAAGATTCTGTTCATGCATCATCATCATCGTCATCAGCCCCCTTTTTCCTATTTGCTACATGGGGTCAGGGTGTCATGTTAAGTGTTGCCATCTCTGTCTATTCATTTACAGTCTCCTACATTCTTTGACACTCATGCCTGACTGCCGCAGGTTTTCTCTCACACAATCTATCATTGCTGGACTCCCTTGTTTCATCTTGCCTTCTTCCTGTCTGTCCCAAATTTTCTTCACCAGATTGTCTTCTGCATTTCTGCACACGTGCCTAAATCACTGTTATCTGTTCTCTTTTACATTTTCTGCAACTGGAGCTACTTTGACTTCTATTCTTATATGTTCATTTCTTCATCTGTCCCACAGTTGTATCCTACCACCCTTCTTAGGCACTTTATCTCATCACCTGTAGCTTCCACAATTGTTCTGCCTTTACTGCCCAGGTTTCTCTACCATACAGTAGTACTGGTCGCTCAACTGTTTTGTACACCTTACTTTTCAGTGCCTTTGGCATTCTTCTGTCATATACTACACCTAGCACTCTGTATCAGTTGGCTGCAGCCTCTTTAATTCTAGCTCTGACCTCCTCATTCAGACTTCCTTTCTCCTCAAAAACCCCTTCCAGATACTTGAACCTGTTAACCTGCTCCACTATTTTGCCTTCTATCTTAAGTCCCCGCTTCTTCTGAACTCAGCAATTTGCTGCCATTACAGCTGTCTTATCTGTCCTCAGTTTCACCCTATGTGCCTTCAGTTTTTGCATTCCATTCCACTGTCCTTTGCTGATGTTCTTGCTCACTCTACTTGTAATGACATATCATCTGCATACAGCACCTTTGCTGATCTGTTCCTGCCAACCTGTTTGCTAACGTAGTCCATCACCAGTATGAAGAGCAGTGGGCACAGTGCTGAACCCTGGTGCACACCCACTCTTACTGGGAACCCCTCTGTGAGACCAAACACTGTTCGTACTTGAGTCATCAGGTCCTTGTACATAGCTTGCATTAATTCTACAAATGTTTCTGGGACTTTGAACCTCAGTACTGCCCAAATCAGCTTCCTTGGGACCTTGTCATATGCTTTTTCCAAGTCTAGGAATGCCCAGTTGTACGCTTTCCTCATCTCTAGCTTCTTCTCAACTATCTGTCTGACTGCAAACACTGGGTCGATTGTGTTGCATCCTGATCTGAATCCAAACTGCTCATCTCCCATCTTGCTTTGTACTGTTGTGCATATTCTTTTATCAATCACCCTTTCCAGAACTTAAGCAATATGACAGGAGTTTGAAATCTCTCTACTGCCAACAGATGTGAATTTCCCCTTTGTTTTTGAATGCTGGAACTAATATGCCTATTCTCCAGTGAACTGGGATATGCCTTTCTCTCCATACTGCTATGAGTACCCTGAAGCATCATTTCTGTCCAGTATCTTCGTCACATGTGCTGTGACCTCATCTGAGTCTGATGCTTTTCCCTCACTTTATTTTCTATATTGCTGTTCTTAGCTGTCCGATAGTGAGTTCCTCCTCTTCTTTCATTGTAGGCTGTGTCTGGGTGAAATACCACTTCTTTGGGGTTTTCATCATTCAGAAGTTGCTGGAAGTACTCCTTCCATCTGCCATTGATGTTCTCTGGACTGGTTAGAAAATTGTTGCTGGCATCCCTTTTGAACGGTGTCTATCTTCGTTATCTTTTAGCCTTTGCCTTGCAATCTGATATAATTTATTTGTGCTATCTACTGAGTCACTTTCCAGAAGCTGTGTAGTGCCTCTGATGCCTTGTTCTTTGCTATTGCAACTCCTTTCTTAGCCTTTTTGTATTTGTCCCAATTTTTCCTGCACTCCTTCTTTCTTTTGATGACTTCCTGGACTTCTGCATTCCACCACCAGCTTTCCTTGTATACCTTATTTCCATACAGTTTTAGTTGCATATCTGTTCTGTAGTCCTCACCCATGCTGTTTTGAGGTGACACCGTTCTTCTTCATCTCCACCTATTTCCTCTTCTTTCAGAAGTGCTAGAGACCTGAGTAATTCATTGAACTAAATCCACAAGGAATAGCTCCGACCCCAAGTTGTCTCCAAGTTGCAGTAAGGGTTATGAATTAAAAACACGATGTACCACTTAAAAATAAAGTATAAATATTTTATTTAGCCATTAAAATCACCTCAGGCCTTTTCATCTCTGACCACTCAGAGACTTTATCAAGATGACAATAATACAGGAAGTACACAATATATACATATACACAACCCACCACAATTATCTAATTACCCTATTTAACACCTCAAAACAAATATTAGTTTAATTAACTAACAATGCATAAAAAATATATACATAAAATAATATATACAAACTTTGTGTATAGAACAGCATTAAAACCATCAAGCATTAGTTAAGACATATACACCATATATAGTTGAAAAGGTGTATATCTTCCTATACAACCAAATAGGACCCTATAGTAGAATACATAAGTAGCTATACCTCATCAATTAATTCTATGCAAACACATAAAAGATAGGAAATAAATCTCTACCATTCCAATTCAAGTGTAAGTCAATAATAATAAATACAAAATATGAATGTAAATATAAATATAAAAATAAATATGAATATAAATGATTAATAAAATTAAATTATCTCTCCTGTGCCTTAAGTTTCAAAAAACATGCCAGTGAAAGCATATCATTTAACCAGGGCCATTGCATTGCATTCCACCTAAGTTGCCATAATGCCTCCAATTTTTCAAGTCGTAGGGGCCAAGGTCCCCCTCTCGGGTCAAACTGTAACACATCAATGATCACAAATTTAACGGCATGCCCCTCATGTTCCTTACAATGCCTAGCCAATACATTAGTCTCATTTTTTTGTTGGATGTCCCTCAAATGTTCATAAATTCAGCCCTTTAATTTTCTCTCGGTTTTCTGTATATAAAAACAAGGACAGTTCATACATAAAGCACCATAAACCACTTTATCAGTTCGGTATGAACAGTTTTTCAATAAACGGACTAAAAGTCCATTAATAGTAAAAGAGGAGCCTTCCATAATATACCTGCAGTAATTACACGCCCCACATTTCCTCATAGAACCATTCCTTTGTCCATCTCTACAGGTCTCTAATAAGTTTTTCAAATAACTTCCCTTTTTATATACGATTAATAAGCCATTATTGGAACATTGTCTTAGTTCCTCACATGATGATAGAATTACCCAATTTTTAGGCAACATATCAAAAATCTGTCTACTACTGGCATTTAATGTGGTCATGAAACCTGACCAAAAACTTTTACAAGGCTCTATTTCTGATTCATTCCTCTGAATGGAATTGGGGTCAGTGTCATAAGTATGTAAAACCTCATTCCTATTCTCAGACATATTATCTATTCCTACATTTCCTTCAAGGGATAATATAGATTTAAAATAACCTCTTTCCCTTTTATTTATGACTTCCAACATTACCTCCTTAACTAATGTGGGGGGATTTCCTCTTCTTTATTCTTCTTGCCCCACCCTGTGGACAAAGGCAGTGCTCATATCTTATTCTGTCTATCGTAATATGTGCATTCAAGTAACCCATTATTAACACAAATTCATATTGTCCTGCTTTATCTCATAGGTCCTGTGTGGCTTTGCTACACTGCACTGCCCTGCCATCTTGTCTCCTAGATACATAGGATGTCTAGCCTCCTCTTTAGCATCATGTCATCCACTTCCAAGCTGCATTGACTGTAGCAATTCTTAGCTCATGATTAACAAGTTGATTGTTCTTTTTTTGTCCAGTTTTGGCCCAGTAGAGCTTGGGCAACTGGATACCGATCAGCCAGTAGCTTATTGACCAGGCACTACTGGGCTTTATGAGGGGTACACACTGGCCAATAGGGACACATACACTTATACCACCATTAGCAGGAGTCCCTGGCATAGGTTGGAGTAGGCAGGTCCTCAACTCACTTACCAGCAAATACTTGTGCCCAACATGACAGAATCACATAGAGCTGTATTTTACACTGTTGAGTGGCTAGCCCTGCCATGGCATGCAGTGTGTGTAATTTCCTGTCATGAGGATACTATGCATCACAGTAGATACCCGAAGTAGGCTGATTTATACAACTCTTCCCCTATAAAGCATCATGTAGTGTCTGTGCGGCTGCTCACAGCTCCATTCTTTTTGATGAGTTTGAGATGGAAACAGGCAGCATGTTTTTTATAGTTGGGAGGAAACATACAGAGACATGGGGAGAACATGTAAAAGCATTGGCTATCAACTTGTACCATGTGAATGGGAGCAAAAAACCTTCGCCATTATTCCAACTGGTCTTGCTACAAAATATTTCAGTAGGAGGAACTGAATCAGTGTAAACTCTGGGTATAAATGTATTATGGCAGAATTGCACCAGCACACCTACCCAGTTAACAAAGAAAGAAATAAAGAGTTGAAAAGACTGCACAGTTTGTCCTGATGACAGAAATGAGAAGGGAGTTATCTTGACTACTGTAAAGAAAACATAATAAAGATAGAAGAAACTGTCGATGCAGTAGTTCTTCAGCATGGAGACATCAACAAAGTTATGATCTTTGTGATAATTACAAATATTCATATATATGGTAGCCATAGGGTGGTGAATGATATAGATAGTAATTGTCATAGATATAGGAGATTGAGGCCCTGGTAGTGATGGTCATTTCCGTCACACAAATCCATTTGATGGGGCTACCAGAAGTAACATCTGTTGTTTTATCTACTCCAAATGTTTGTCTTCTGACTTTGTTAGCATGAAAATAGTCTTAAAGATAGGTTTTTTTTTTTGTGTATCCTGTATTATCTGTAGGATGCAACATAGGGGAGTGCATGAAAGTATATTACTGTAAATATTTCAGTAAAAAAATATTTAAAAAAAATAAAATGTGAGAGCTACTACATTTAGAAGTTGAGTAGAATTGTTGTAGTACATAAATATAACCTGAATTACAAATATGTGAGTACTATGTATTTCATATATAAATGTGATAAAATGTTGTGCATAAGGGTTAATAATTAATTTCTTATTTACTAATAGAGTAATATTCCCTGCCCTTTTCCCAAGAACTTGATATCAAACTTATGAAGTATTTAGTTTTAGAAGATCATGAATTTTAAGAGCGCTGTTTAAGTTTATTCGGATAACCTACGCCAGTTGTCTAAAAGGGCAGACAAACATATTCCATAAAAGAAAATTTATAATTGACATTCCATCAGTGTATGATTACTTGTCTTTCTGAAATAGCTCTTATTTTTAACTATTGTTGACATCTGATTTGATACGGGTATAATGCTGTCACTTCCACCTATCAATCAAACTTAAACAAACTGTCATAAGTACTAATACAACATTAAGTGAGTGACAGCAACAATGTTTTACTAAATGTCACATTTAGATTGGTATATGTATGTCAGCACAGGGGCTGCCCTTTCCTGAAAAAATATGCGTGGTAAATATTTGATGACTGCATTTGCTGTGCAACAGAAATTGGTTATGTAGACTATGATTAATTGTGATTTAGGAAGCCAATCCAAAGCCAAAGAAAGACTGCAATACCTGTGTACTTTATGAATGAAAATGACAAGAGATTGATGGAATGATTGTCAGGCTAACTTAAAACACAGATATGCATAGTCAGAAAAATTATCATTTCACCATTTAATGTGTAATATAGCCTTGTTTATCTGTGTCTTAACTAATGTTTATTATATGTTTTACATTAAACATGTCTGCTACACAAAGGTTTCTGCAGTGTTTGAGGAAAAATCATAGTGTGTTTTGAAAAATAAAAATCATAACACACATAAGTCATATAGATTTTATCAAAAGAAGGTTACATTCCAAAGTAAATATTATTTATTCTTTGTTGACTAGGCTCAGTTCTTTATAGATGAACCCCAAGTTGGTATTTATACTACAAGGGAAAATTTGACAAGGGCCTCAGAGAAGTTCTCCTAATTTTTTCTATAGGTGCTCTGTGATCTTATACATCCACCTGAGCTACCCTCAACTGAGGCAGATGGTGCTACAGTTTAATGTTTCATCTAAAGGATGACAGAACCATCTTATGTTGCACTGCAGTGTCAGCAATCAGTCTATCCAGTGTGGGAACAGAACCCACACTCTTCTACACAAAGTGAGTGAGCTACCTGTTGTGCCACTGATACTGCTATGGGCTTTTGCTAGCCTGAATTTTCATCATGTTTACTAAACTTGATGCAACAAAATTAATTCTTTAGATTATATTTCAAAGTTCAGCATTCTCATTTTCTGTCAACTTACCCCCTCATGATACCCTTTAGTTAAGTTCTTATATTTTTCAATTTATATTTTTAACAGTAAAAGTAGTAATAAATATTCACATTATAGCTGGATGTTGCTTACTCATGCATATATAAAATTGGCAGCTAGGTATTCTTTCTGTTTAGCTAACATATCCAGCAGAGAAGACAGGGAACATTAAATGAGCTGGGCAGAATAGATGTGTGGTAGGTAAGATGAGGAGGCATCTTGCAAAATCAGTGAAATGATCTGCTGTGTTACACTTTAATGCAAAAAAGTTCTGGATAATGTCCCTTCAGGAATAAAAGCCTCCAAAAAAACTAGATAGTAAGAGTTAAGACACAACAAATATGCAAATATAGCTTGTTTGTTACTAGTTGTTCTAAATGAGGCTTGTTAATGTGAATCAGTACTGAGAAAAGCTTGGAATATGGAGTCATTTTATACAAACGTTAGGCAAGACCCTTTGAGAGATACTGTGTTTGACAGTACAGTTAAACATGCAAATAAGCAAAATCAGTCTGTGATAGAGCACAATAATCAAAATGATACTGCAGGAGCAATAATTTAATTATTTTTTGAATTAAAAATGATAAATTATGTTGTCAAGCTGAGAACCATACCAGGTTAGGCTGGAAGACAGAAAAGCAAAATGCAAATGTATTAATAGAATAGCCTTACTATGTTTTGTGAGAGCTGCCCGCTGTGATACAAATCCCTGTGAAATGTCCTTTATAGAGAGAGAGATTGACATTAACATGGTACTATTTTACATACATGGCTGAAGATACTGTTGCTATGCACAAACACATGATGAGACTTAGCCGTGCACAAAAAAATGAGAGTAACCCTCACATCTTTGTACATTAGATTAACCCAACTGCTAGCACAACAAAAGTGAACTCCTCTTAAGAGAATTTCTGATTTCCAAGATGGGGAGGGGGCTTCAGAACAACTAACATAATCTTTACAGCAAGAAAAGTAAGTCTAACAGGCTGTTTTTTTTTCATAAATGGTCATGGATATGCTAGGAAGTAACCAGACAAAAGGTATGTTTCACTGAGAACGATACCATCTAGACCTTGATGTATAAAGAGGAATAAGGAGAGATCCCTTTCTATTCATTGCTGCCCATTTACTGGCTCTACAATCGACAAGACCTGCATAGCAATGCGACACCTTGATTGGCATGTTGATGAGAGATGGCCTGAACAAGCTGACAGTTGAAAGATGTTGTGGGTAGGAGATTTAACATATCCCAAACTTGCAGTTTCCTCTAAGATGACAGGTGGCATCCAAGTGAAGACACCTACTGCATGATAGATGTTGGAGGCTCACCTATTGAGGAAACTTTTTTTTCTAGTTTGCTGCCATCATTGTGTTCCATTTATTTGTACTGCTGCTGGCATTAGTTTCTCATGAGCTCAGTATCAAGAGTGCTGAGTCAAAAGAATGACTTTATTTGCTGAAAATGGCTCCACAAGTAGCCATGTTTTTGTAGTGGAAGCATGGAGACTTGTAATGTCCACAGACACCCAGCAGAAAGTAAACACATTTGAAGTATGTTTATAACCTATAAGAGATAACAAATGTCTCTAAACATAAATTAGTTTTTGCATGCTCCTCTGGTATTTACTGTATTCATTAATACATGTTCAACTGCATAATAAGCTGAAATTATTAAGTTAAATACAAGGGTGGTCACGATACAGAAATATTTTATTTGATAGAGCAATAGAGCAGGAAAAACACACTCAGTGATTTTGTTTTTTGGCAAAATTTGTAATACTATGAAAGCCTTGCCTCATGAGGAAAAATTATGATAATGAGTAAACAGTAATACACACATGATCAAGGAGAAAGGATTCTTATTCCATATTTTCTTATAGGTTCATAAGTTCTCACTCAGCTATTGACATGTGAGGATCTTAAGAAGCCTAGCCTTACATTCCCATGATAGTTTTTTGCCCTTATATGTTAGGTACAAATAATCATAACATGGGGAGTAAATTGATATGTTGAGACATTTACATGTTACTCCATCCATGATGGGCATGGGTGCTGAACCAGGGGTGACTTTGTAGTTAACCATCCATTCATCTAAATTACCTTTGTTAAAAGTTACATTCTGTATTAAAATTCAACTGTGTTTCCATTGCAAATATATTGAAAAAACACAAATAACCTCAATAAGCAGCAGTAAACCTAAATAGGATGTGATACATTATTATTTTCCCAGGTTTTGCTATATTCTTATTTTACTATGGCTGGTTATTATACTTCCTTGTGAACATGGACTAAATCTAGCCATCTATGGAACTTTCATCTTAACCTTTTATCTCACTTTTTATACATATATCTATTTCTATGGGTTTTGAACTAGTTTCCATTAATCACATGGTCTGACTGCTTGTGCTGTAACATGGCAGTAACTGCTTGTGCTGTAACATGGTGGTAAGTGATTTGGAATGACATGGGAGCCCCTCAGTGATGGTATTTAGTCTTCTCTAATGTCGGCAAAGGTTTAGCATCACTCCAGTAATTATGCCTGATACAGGGAACATTCTCTGGGTCATTTTTTCTGTTACAGAGCTCAACCTTCCACATTTCTTACTTTACCTGAAGCAGATATCACTTAATAGATGAGAAAGCTGTACCTGAGCACTCTTTATAAGTACAGAAAACACTGCAGCAATTACATTTTAATAAAACAACTTTTCTTCCTTGGGAGGGCAGCAATCTCCCTCACCAGCTAACTTTTATAATCAAACCTAAAATTGCACTATCTTACAGAAAAAAAAAAGATCCAAGTTGCAGTGATGTTGAAATGACTTAACTGTTTTATTTCCTTTTGTTATAAAACAGGAAAGCAATTTGATTTGACAAGTGACATAAATTTAATTCTACTGAATACAGCAGATAAAAAAACACGTGGTCCAGACTTTGCTGAAATTTGGTTAAAATGCCTCTTCAGACTCCTTTCCTGTGATCAGAAGAAAGAGGAGGTAATAGTATCAGGTAATCATTCTATTTAATTGGCCTGCCTGCATTCAGCGACATAGACCATATTCTTTGTCCTCCAGGAAGCCCTAATTTGCCCAGGTACTTAACTCAGGTCAGATGGGTGATTAATTTTATGGGACATTACAATTATGTTAATCTAAGCTCATTCCTGTTAAGTAGGTGCACTCAGCACAAAAGTTCCATAATAAGAGACACAAAATTGTGCAAATAGAGTTAATATTACAGATCCCTGAGTCCTTGATTAAGATATGGAGGCATGACCTCTACAGTCCTCTAAACTCTTTTCCATCTTGATATTTGAAGAGAGGGACTAGAAGCCATGAGGTAAATGTCTGTTAGTAGCTGTGGAGGTCACTTGTATGTATAACACAAGAGTGGATTTTACTCAGCTATTTTCTGTATGGTCCTGACAAGGTCCTTTTAACTGCAACTAGTCTTAACTGCTCTGGAAGATATTATCATTGAAGAAATGAAGAAATGTTACCAGAATTTTCTGTGAGGGGCTAGAATAATTCATCCGACCAGACAGCTGCTAATAAGGAAATAAGGAATCAGAGGCTTGATAACTGATCTCTGAACCCTCCCAACATAATAACATTGCATCTTTGTTTTTTTTACTGACTCATCTTTATCTCTATAAAACAGAATATATGGTATTAGAGCTCTTCATTGTTCAGTCAGTGCTCATCACAGTGTCAGTACTATGACAAGCAAAAAAAACATAATGTTGCTCCAGGCATCACATCACAGGGACATATTCTGTATTAATAACCAGGCATTCTTGAATGACCTAGACTATACCAATTTAAGAGTGTCTTGTGCTGACAAAGCTCTTGTTAGTGTTCCAGACAGTGTCTGACCTTCAAGATGCCTACTATCCATTAAAGAGTATCATGGATAAGAGAAACGATTCAATAAGGAAAAAAAAAACTAGTGAGATTCAAGATCTGTGCTGGATAAAAATGGAGTGCTGTTCAGTCTCCTTTAGGTATAGACAGAAATGGTTCACACAGGAATATGTGTGGTAAGAAACTAAGGTGCCGTAAAAATCAGCTATCAAATGTGACTAAAACAGATGTCCTAAGTTGTTATGGATGAAGGTTAATTATCTGAAAGACTAACTTCAAAAGTGAGGTTAATTCTGTAGTGCAGTGGGCAACATTGCTTTCACTTTTCCTGATCTGCACATGGAAATTTTAAAGGACAAGAGCATCAAGTCCATTTTAGCAACATCTGAGGAGGTAGTGCCATGTTTTTTGTAAATGGGAAAGACATTCAGTGAGGCTGCAGATATAATGGGAGTCTGAACTGCCCACATTAGGGGCATTTCACACATGAAGCAAGGTTTTTGTTGGGCTATAACTAAAGGCTGGGATTTATAGAGAATAGCACATACAGCTGCAATAATTAGTGGCCATAAGAAGAGTTAATTGTTTCAAAGACAATGCATAATGTATGTCTTCTTAGTTGTAAGCAGCCTACAGAATAAACTTCCAAATATTTGCTCTGCACAAGCATGAAACAAGCAGGCAGATATCAACCTCCTTTTTTCCCATGTTGTACATGGGGGCAATGTGTTACATCAACAGTGACCATAACCTAGAGCCAATGTTTACAACACTGGATGGCTAGACCCGCCTCAGTTATAAAACACACATACACACGCACACACACGGCACACACACACACACACACACACACACACACACACACACACACACACACACACACACACACACATAGTGACATTCAAGCATGCAGCACTCACCAATGCATCCAAGCAAAAACTAAGGCCGTAGAAAATTGTAATACATTTGATTCTACTTTTAATGAATTGGAAACACATGTAATCCAAAAAATCAACCTAGAAATCTCTGACCAACAGATTTTTGTTTAAGAATCATTTCCTTCAAGCTTCAGATTCCAACATAGAACAAGAGAACCTCTTAGAGCTACATAATGACATTTATGCATAAATCACGGACTTCCTTGACTTTTTATCGTAGCTCATATTCAACCAGTGGAAAAGGAGGAGCTCACACTCTAAATGTATTTCTATGCAGAGGATAAACTACCAAAGTCATAGTGAGAATAACATTTTCCCTAATGGTGATGATCAAAAACAATTTTAATTTTCTTAGGAGATAACCCCTCACACACAAACTCCTAAATATATATACTATTTCCATCATTGCATAGCATTATGGGAAAGAAGTTCCCTTAAATGGTGCCTGCAATCACTATTTTGCTTTAAAATACGTAATTTATTTACAATATACTGCTGGATGAGGAAACACAGAACTCTTGGCCTTTGGAAATTTTCTTATAAAAATCTTGGTTGTAAATTAATGCTGACAAACAACTTTATAATTTTATTTATTCATTTATTTATTTATTTTTTGCATTAACAAAAATCAGGATTATCAGATCATTCTGTGCAAATGATAGCCTATTAAAAAAGACAAGAAGAAAAAAACTGTTGCAAAACACAAAAACGTCAAGCAGGAAAAGAAGGATGAACCACTCCACAATAAATAAATGCACCTATTCAGGCCAAATTCAATAAAACCAATACGGGAGTTTACTGAAGAGAATAAAACAAATGATAAGCGCTTCTGTCCTGTCCACTTCAGAACTTCATCAGATAATAAATTTAATCACACAATCTATTTATATAGTACAAAAAACTGGGTAAAAAAGACATTCCCCCGGATTCACTAATCTTCTGTGCAGGACTAAGTCCTGCATGGAACTGCCTGTGTAGGAGCAGGACAGCAGTGCACCAAGCATATTAATGAAGGCGGGCTGCCCAAGCTCCAAGGCTTACACGGAGTGTGTACGAGTGCAGGGGGTGTGTCTGAGAGCAAAGCTTTCAGAATAACCACACCCCTGCAATGTAGAACAGCAGAAAGTGCTAAGAAATGAGCAAGATCACTCATAGGTGTCCGCATATCCCCACCAACAGTCCCCCATGTGTACAACAGCAACAGTACATATAAATTGAATGAAGAAACCCTCTTATTTTTTTATTAAAAATCCAAGTACAGCTAACCGTCGGTGCACGGGTGTGCCCATTGCTTAGCGATGGTTAATACAGCTTAAATAGCAGAAAGAGGATAAAAGGAAAACATATGCAAATGAAGCAGTACAGCGATAGTGTAGTGGGCAGAGCATTCACCTTACAAGTAGTCATTCCTGGTTCGAGTCTCACTGTAGTGCATTCCATTTTCCCTTCAAATCACTCTATGATAAATATATTTTGTGACATAACCTAATAAATAATATACATTTGTGAACTGCAGTTCTGCATTTAATGCAGATGTGAGACGTCAGTGTCATAATGTTGCAAAGTCTGCAGATAATCACATGTGCCCCATACAGTATCACAGATGCAAATGGAAGGTAAACTGTGTAATGAATGATAACTCCATACATTTTCCAAATCACCCACCTCCCCAAGAACCATTACACTATTACTGTCTAAAATGTAGTACTAGTAAACAGCAGTAAGAGGTAGTAAGCATATTTAAGCACTTATAAGTGGGTTTAAGCCCATTTGTGCAGGGGTAAGCAATGTGCACACAGGTTAAGCAAGATTGAAGCTAACTGTCTGTAAGCATATGTAACCGGAGGTTAGCATTGCGTACCCTCGTGCAAACCAGTGCAAACCCACTTAACAATTGCTTAAAAATGCCTTAGTCACTCTGTAACCAACAGCTCTTTTCCTGCCCAGCAACAAAATGATCAGCACTCCCAAGTTGTAAACCCTGGACCTGGCACACTATAGGCAAAGTGATTTATCACTAAGCCATGGCAGATACGCATACATCTGCTGTTATCACAAACATATCATCCAGCATAGTCATTCAACAGTATAGGAAATGTATGTAATTATGTAGATGTATGTCTGTGTTTATGTACAAATATATACATATATATATATATATATATATATATATATATATATATATATATCAAGAACGAACGTTGTTTCAACAAAGCATTAAAAATGAATGAAAAGGAGAACACCAGCAACCCCTGCATTATTTAGTACTGTCGTCTTATGTAATATCAAGACCCCTTCAGACAGACATGTTACATTACTATGAGCAACCATATGTACATTGCTCAAATACAGTATTTCGAGCAGTTTATGTAAATTACCAAAACAGTTCCTGTCCAATCATAAGGTAAGAACAGTAGTTTTGCAAAAAACTTAAGAAAATAATAAAAAACAGTGCATGTTGAAGGGGAGTGTGGAGGTGCTTCATGCTCAGAACGTCAAACCTGGGACTTTGGTTCCACAGAACCGGGAGATGAGGCTGGGCAGGTGTGTGAACAAACTGCTGCTTCTCAAACCCCTGGCAGGATGCTACCAGTGGGAGAAACAGTGTAGACCAGCTAAGTATAATCTTGACATAAAAACAGGCCCATCCCTTGTGGGACGAACCAAAAACTGTGACTCAATCCGATGCTTACACGTTTCTTGAAAGATGAACAAGGCAAGGCTCTTATGTACGTGAACTAAACAGATGAAGAGCCTGAAGAAGTTTAGGTCGAGACAGTATACTGGATGAGTACTGAGACGTGGAAAGAGGGCAATGTGTGGAGGTGTGGTATGGCTGGGCTAGCAACCAGAGAATGCATGGTTGCTGTGTACGTGGAGCTCGGGGGTGGGGGAAGGAACCCTGGGTACGAAATTATGGAATTATGGATCGAGGCATGTCAGGGTTGGATGGACCGGTTCAAATCAGACTGCCTCGTGGATATAAGTGTGGGGGGGGGCAGAAGAGAAACTGAGATAACGTGTAAGAAAGACGTGAACTCAAGCGTGGTGCTGGGAGGGTGAACCATAGGGATTAAGATAGTCCAGGCCGAGGAATACACCTCGGGCATAAAGTGTTAAGAAATGAGCGAGATCATTCATAGGTGTCCGCATATCCCCATCAACAGTCCTCCATGTGTACAACAGCAACAGTACATAAAAATAAGATGAAGAAACCCTTTTATATTTTTTTAAAAATCTGATTAAAGCTAACTGTAGGTGCGCGGGTGTGCCCATAACTTAGCTACGGTTAAAGCAGCTTAAAAAGCTGAAGAGGATAACAAGGAAGATATATGCAAATGAAGCTGCACAGCAATAGTGTAGTGGGCAGCGCATCTGCCTAATGAGCAGCATTCCCGGTTCAAGTCCCACTGCAGCACAGTCTATTTTAAATGTCAAAGCATGTTATAACCAATTCTTTTGTTGCAAAACCCACTAAATAACACATATTTATGAACAAGAGTACTGCAGGAAATGCACATGTGAAATATCAGTGCCATAATGAATAAGGCATTAGTAAGCAGGTTTAAGCACAAATAAGCAGTAGTAAGCATATGTAAGCACTAGTGTGTTTAAGTGCATCTGCAAAGGGGTAAGCAGTAACTACACAGATTAAGCAATATGGAAGCTAACTGAGTATAAGAAAGTGTAACCGGAAGTTAGCAGTGCTTAGCTCCATGCAAACACGCGCATACCCACTTACAACTGCTGTAAAGTGCCTTAATCAGTCTGTATCCAATGGCCTGTGTTCTGCCCAGCAACAAAATAGACAGCTTCTGCAAGGCTCAAACTCAGGACCACATACACTTCAGTCATAGTAGTTAACCACTACACCATCCAAGTAGTACATACAATTGAGGTGTCAACAAACAAATCCACACCATAGGAAAATCAACCTGAACATGTGAAATGAATCAATGTACAGTGTGATGCTGTATAACCTGCAACATTACATAAATATGTGAACTGGAGTACTGCAGTAAGGCCAGATGTGAGGCATTATTGTAATAGTGTTGAAGTCCCCAGGACCCCATACAGTGTACTTACACAGGTATCACAGATACCAGACACAGATATAACATGTAACAAATAATAAATCAATGTCAAAAGGAAAATATAATGCTAAATAGATATTAAGCAATGCTAAGCATTGCACAGGTCAGCCTACATGGTGTAAGCAATGTTTAGTCCGGCTAACTAAATCTGACCAGTGGTATGCCCATTTAAGCAATGCCAACATTAGGTAAGCAGTTATGCCCATAGCTTAGCCTTTTCAAAAGTGTCCAATCACAGGAAAGTGTGGGAAATCGGGCATATTTAACCCCCACAGGCACCAATAATTCCCATTCCTGGTTGCAGCTCCCTACTGTAGGCAGAATGGCTGGAGTTGGGGAAGGCACTTGATTTAGAGAACACCGCTGGGGCACCCAGGTGTCCAGATTCCTGGTATGGCTCATGGTAAAACACCATGAGGAGAGACTACTGCAGGGCCAATACCAGGGCTCTCAGTATAAAGTGGAGGCCTAGGACCAGTCTTGCCCATGACCTCACAAGTGCCACTGGTATCCCCCGGACTGGTGAGTAGGTTAGCCATCACCATGATGACCTGAAGTGGTGGAGGGTTGATCTCTTGGACCAGTGGATCCAAGAAGCAAGGCAGATGGCCGATGAGCCAGCACTAAGTACCCATTCTACTACGTAGATAATGATTGCCTAGCTTGTGTATACTATGGATAGGTAATGGCTAAATATCACTGTACGGCTGCAGATGAGCGGGCTGTGAACCTGCAAGCCCATGCTGCTAGGCTGCAAAGGCTGCATCGTGAAGCAGGTTAGTAAAATTCCTGCATGTACTGTCATAACAAATACATATAACAGTTCTGGAAAGTGTCGTACCAGTATAAAAATGTATTATGTATGGGATGTACTGAATAAACCAGACAATATGGCAGGAAGACTGTCATATAGGTTGCATGGAAATAAAGGTGTAATATCTTGTGAATAAAACTATAACCCTAGGAGGGCTTGTGTACATTCTGCTGTCATATGTTGTTGTAGTGTTGCATTCTATAAATAATACTGTTGTATTAAACAGTCTTATGCACACTGTTGAATGCAGTTAAAATGTGTAGGAAGTTCAGTATAACAATGTTGGAAGTCCCAAGAGGTCAGTCATATAGAACAACTGTGGGACACTTAGAAACCATTGGAGTGCTTTACACTAATTCTCTGATAGCACAGTGTACTGTGATGTCAACTGTAATATATATTTACACACACACATACATCTAGATGTTGGTATACATTCTCTTTAATGTTGCATGACTGGGCTGGATGATATGTTTCTGAAAACATCAGCTGTAGGTATATTTATTATGGCTTAGTGGTAAATCACTTTGTGTATGGTGTACAGGGTTCTAGGTTTAAGCCTTGCAGAGGCTGTTTATTTTGTTGCTGGGCAGAACAAGGGCCGTTGGCTACAGAGTGATTAAGGCAATTTTAAGAAGTTGTAAGCGGGTTTGTATGGGTTTGCACTACGGTAAGCACTGCTAATTTCCGGTCACAGTTTCTTACACTCAGTTAGCTTCTAAATTGCTTGACCTTTGTAGGCAGTGCTTATCGCCGTGCAAACAGGCTTAAACCCGCTTACTGCTGCTTAAACGTGCTTAATCAAGCTTACCCATGTGCTAATTTCTTTAAAAGAAAAGAAAAAGGAGTTGATAGGAAAGTGGTGAAAAAGGGGCACAAAGAGGGAAAGACAGTAGGAAAAATAGCTAAAGATGTGCAGGACGGGTGTAGGGAAGGTCCATAGCTCCCCATTTCTTCTACAGCAGCAGCTGTGCATATACACTGAATGTGAGGGTAGATTTGGACACTCAAACTCCTGGGAGAGGATGAGGATAACGATAATTTGTTGTGATGCCAATTAGACCAGATTACATGCATCCAGTGGACACGTGTGCAAAATGGGCAGCTATGTATTGGGCGAAATTTTTTTGTGGCTACAGATTGCCCTTTTCTTTTTTCTTTCAGGTGAGAATGGGATGTTGGGGAGGGGTAGTAGGTATATTTGGGGAGGTAGGTTGGGTAGGTTAACAGACAAGACAAACAAGATGCATACAGGTGTGGTATATGGCACATGTAGGGCTATACACCTTGGATGGGGAGGGGTGCTTGGAAGTTGCAAGCCCATGAGCCCCAAAATGGAATCAGTAGGACTGAGGTTCCCAGCCATGGGCAGTCATCACTGCACCTTCACGGCCCCAAGGGTGGCTGTGTTTGGGGCTGGTTAGGAGGGGCAGACTCACCCTCTAATTGCACCATGTGGCCCTCAAGCTGGCGTAGCCGGTCTCGAAACTCCCTGTTGAGCTCCCTACGCACCATGGTCAGGACCTGACAGCAGGTGACAGGTACCTCTCCACCCCTGCTCCCAGGGGGGGCTGAGCCCCATCCCCTGTGGCAGTTCCACCCAAAGGTGGTGCAGGGGCAATGGAGGAGGAGGTCCCAGGCTGGGCCCCAGATGTGCTGGTGCCGGTGCCATAGCCAGCTGAGTTGGGACAGGTGGGTCTGCTGTGCACGGACTTCCCATATGAGCTATGGTGTTGCAGTTTTATGAATGATATGGCTTACTAATAGTCAATAGCATTCAGGTGTAGTTATAACAACATGCATAGGTAATACCATTAACCCAAGACACCAGATTTACAACAGTTGCACAGCAAGCAGAACACATGCATATATGGGACAACAGTGGCTATTACAACAGCATGCAGGTTTCATTGATGGCAACAGGCCACCATTATGGGGGTATTTTAACATGGGACATACATAAAACCAAATGTGAATATTTGTAAACCAATACGACATATGTCCCAACAAAAGTATGGAGTGTACACATACCCATTGAGGTTTGTAATTGGGTTATTGTTGGAAATATGGTGGGGGTGAGAGAGAGAAGTCAATTAAAAAATAATATATCCCTGTAGTTTTCACAACTTTCTTAGTCACTGCAGTAATCTGCCTCTTACATGTATTATTACACTTCCCAATGGCCTTACTTTGTACAATGGTATGTTTGTAGATTAGTAAATATGCAGACTGTGTCTTACGTATAGTCTACACCTGTTACCAGTTATAGCTGTTGAGTAAATCATTAACAGTACCTGAAAAATTTTACACGTACTCCCAGATGCCATGCTTGTAGACAAGTATATGAGTGAACTATGTTGTACTTACAGTCTACATCTCTTACCTGTTATAGCTGTGGAGAAATCTTTGTTAACACTACCTGACAAATACTACACATACTCCCAGATTCCATGTTGATGTTATACACATACCTAACAGTCCGTTATTGCACACACTTTGGTCAAGGCTTGACAGGATGCAGGTGTTAATATGACATATTTTGGAATAGCTGTCATATACTTTGGGTGAGATGATACAATGACAGGTTTGTTTCCATATGCATTCTCTTTTTATGTTCAGGTCTGACTATCCATTATATGTCAGTATAAGCTGCCTACATTTCTTGGATCATCACACTTATTTGTCAGGGGAACAGGTTACCAGGCAGCAGATTAGGGCCCGTTATCTGGACATGCTGGACAGAGCAGAACAGTTGAGGGGTATGACTATGCATACAGCTTATTACCTGAACATTCTGCCATAGTCTGTAGAGTTGATGGTTATGATTTGCTTACAGATTACTATCTGAACATTCTGGCAAAGTATGTAAAGTTGTGGGGTCTAATTATGCATACAGCTTTCTATCTGAATATTCTTGCAAACTCTGTACATTTGTGGGGTATGATTATGCATAGAACTTACTACCACACCCATGATTCAAACCCTTGCTGTGTGTGGTAAAAATATTATGGTTGACATTACAGTACACTGCGCTTTCAGGGTATTGGTGTAAAGCATTCCAGTGGTTTCTGTCTAAGTCTCCCTCATTTGTTCTATATGACTGATCTCTTGGGACTTCCAGCATTGTTATACTGAACTTCCTACACATTTTATCTGTGTTCAACAGTGTGGGTAAGACTGCTTAATACAACAGTACTATTTATAGAATGCAACACTACAACAACATATGTAAGCAGAATGTGCACAAGCACTCCAGGGGTTATACTTTTATTCACAAGATATTACACCTTTATTTACACACAACCTATATGACAGTCTTCCTGCCATATTGTCTAGTTTATTCAGTACAGCCCATACCCAATACATTTTTATACTGCTACGACACTTTCTAGAACTGTTATATTTATTTGTTATGACAGTACATGCAGGAATATTACTAACCTGCCTCACGACACAGCGTTTGCAGCCTAGCAGCATGGGCTTGCAGGTTCACAGCCTGCTCATCTGCAGCTGTCAGGGAAATACAGTGATATTTAGCCATTACCTATCCATAGTACACACAAGCTAGGCAGTCATTATCTACATAGTAGAATGGGTACTTACTCAGTGCTGGGGCATTGGCCAACTGCCTTACTTCTTGGATCCACTGGTCCAAGAGATCACCCCTCCACTGCTTCAGGTCAGCATGGTGATGCCTGACCTACTCACCAATCCAAGGGATACCAGTGGCACTGATGAGGTCATGGGCGAGACTGTCCCAGGCCTCCAATTTATACTGAGAGCTCTGGTACTGCCCCTGCAGTAGTCTCTACTCATGGTGTTTTACCAGGAGCCATACCATGAATATGGACTCCTGGCTGCCCAGTAGTGCACTCTAAATTGAATGCCTTCCCCAACTCCAGACATTCTGCTTACAGTAGGGAGCTGCAACCAGGTATGGGAATTATAAACAAAACAAGTCAGAGGTAAAAGAATGCCAACCTCCAAACACGCCAGAACACTTCCACTATCCGATATCACAGCCTCCAGCCTTTGAAGAGGTAATAATCCAATGTAATTTTCACAACTTGGAAAAATTCACCACAATTGGAAATAAAATGGTAAACTTCATTTATTGTAACAAAAAATTTAAGTACTTTCACTCACTTAGAAAATAAAAGCTGGATCCTTTTCATCCTAGTCATTCCACTACAACCGCTGGAGTACAGAGCCACTTGGCAGACATGATCCATCCATCAGCCAGTATTACTGACTCTAGTTCCTTCAGATTTTTCCTCCTATAATTCCTATAATAGGTGGTGTGGGTACTGTTTGTATTACCAGAAGGGAATCAGTGGCTTAGATTGTGACCTTATCTCAAGGACTTGCAGACTGCCTTGTTAACTCCTGTCTTTCACTCTTCTTGGCTCCTAGTAGGCCAGCAAACTCAATCTGAAGTTTGAGGAGTTACAAGGGAATTATAGGAGGAAAAATCTGAAGGAACTAGAGTCAGTAATACTGGCTGATGGATCGTTTCTGTCAAGTGGCTCTGTACTCCAGCAGTTGTACTGGAATGACTAGGATGAAAAGGATCCAGCTTTTATGGTCTGAGTGAGTGAAAGCGCTTAACTTTTTTGTTATAATAAATTAAGTTTACCATTTTATTTCCGATTGTGGTGAATTGTTCCAAGTTGTGAAAATTGCATTGGATTATTACCTCTTCAAAGGACGGAGGCTGTGATATCGGATAGTGGAAGTGTTCTGGTGTGTTTGGAGGTTGGCGTTCTTTTACCTCTGACTTGTTTTGTTTATGGTGTGGACGGAATGCTATTCTACAAGTTTAAGCAAGAGGTATGGGAATTACTGGAACCTGTGGGGTTTAAATACACCCAACTTCCATCACTTTCCTGTGATTGGACAGTTTTGAAAAGGTTAAGCTATGGGCACACTTGCTTACCTAATGTTGGCATTGCTTAAAGGGGCATACCACTGGGCAAATTCAGTTAGCCGGCCTACACATTGCTTACACCACATCGGCTGACCTGTGCAATGCTTAGCATTGCTTAATATCTATTTAGCATTATATTTTCCTTTTGACATTGATTTATTTGTTACATGTTATATCTGTGTCTGGTATCTGTGATTATTGTGTACGTACACTGCATGGGGTCCTGGGGACTTCAACACTTTATTACAATAATGCCTCACATCTGGCCTTACTGCAGTACTCCAGTTTACATATTTATGTGATGTTGCAGGTTATACAACATCACACTGTACATTGATTCATTTCACATGTTCAGTTTGATTTTTCTATGGTGTGGATTTGTTTGCTGACTCCTCTTTTGTGCTGCTCTGTTGGCTTTGTGGTTAACTACTGTGGTGTACAGGGACTTGAGTTCAAGTCTTGCAGAGGTTGTTTATTTTGTTGCTGGGCAGAACATGGGCCATTGGATATGGAGTGATTAAGGCACTTTAAAGCAGTTGTAAGCAGATGTGCCTGTGTTTGCGCAGGCTAAGCACTGCTAACTTCTGGTTACACTTTCTTATACTCAGTTAGCTTCCATATTGCTTAATCTGTGTAGGCAGTGCTTACCCCCATGCAGATGCACTTAAACATGCTCAATAGTGCTTACATATGCTTATTACTGCTTATTTGTGCTTAAGCCTGCTTACTAGTGCCTTATTCATTATGACAATGATACTTCATATGTACATTTCCTTCAGTACTCTAGTTCATAAATATGTGTTATTCAGTGGGTTTTGCAAGAAAAAAATTGGTTATAACGTGCTTTGCCATGTAAAATAGACTGTGCTACAGTGGTACTCGAACCGGGAATGCCTGCTCATTAGGTGGATGCGCTGCCTACTACACTATTGTTGTGCTGTTTCATTTGCATATATCTTTCTTGTTATCCTCTTCAGCCTTTTAAGATGCTTTACTCGTAACTAAGCGATGGGCAAACCTGCACACCTATGATTAGCTTTAATTGGATTTAAAAAAAAAAATAAAAG
The DNA here is from genome assembly GCF_019279795.1 of Protopterus annectens. Lineage (NCBI taxonomy): Eukaryota > Metazoa > Chordata > Ceratodontiformes > Protopteridae > Protopterus > Protopterus annectens. Next base: position 1,203,742,951 of record NC_056733.1, on the reverse strand, counting down.
CATTTCCTCATTTTATTTTTATGTACTGTTGCTGTTGTACACATGGGGGACTGTTGGTGGGGATATGTGGACACCTATGAGCGATCTCGCTCATTTCTTAACACTTTCTGCATGAGGTGCGTTCCTTGGCCTGGACTATCTTAATCCCTCAGGTTCATCCCCCCAGCACCACTTATGAGTTCACTTCTTTCTTAGATGTTATCTCGTTTTTTTCTTCTGCCCCGCCCCCCCGCACTTACGTCCATGAGGCGGTCTGATTTGAATCGGTCCACCCAACCCTGACATGCCTCGATCCATAATTTCATACCCATGGTTCCTTCCCCGCGAGCTCCATGTACACAGCAACCATCCATTCTCTAGTTGCTAACCAAGCTATACCACATATCCACACATTGCCCTCTCTCCACGTCTTGGTACTCTTCCAGTATACTGTCTCGACCCAAGCTTCTTCAGGTTCTTCATCCATTTAGTCCATGTACGTACAAGCCTTGCCTTGTTCATCTTTTGGAACACGTGTAAGCATCGGATTGACTCATAATTTTTTGGTTCGTCTCGCCAGGGATGGACCGTTTTTTGTGTCAAGATTAGACTTAGCTGGTCTACACTGTTTCTCCCACTGGTAGCATCCTGCCAGGTGCTTGAGAAGCAGCAGTTTGCTCACACACCTGCCCAGCCTCATCTTCCAGTTCTGCGGAACCGACTTCCCAGGTTTGACATTCTGAGCAAGAAGCACTCCCACATGCCCCCTCAATATGCATCGTTTTTTTTATTTTCTTAGGTTTTTTGAAAGACTACTGTTCTCACATTATGATTGGACAGGAACTATTTTGGTAATTTACATAAACTGCTCGAAATACTGTATTTGAGCAATGTACAAATGGTTGCTCGTATTAATGTAACATGTCTGTCTGAAGGGGTCTTGATATTACATAAGATGACAGCGTTAACTATTACAGGGGTTACTGGTGTTCTTCTTTTCATTCATTTTTAATTCTTTGTTGTCACGAAGTTCATTCTGGATATATATATATATATATATATATATATATATATATATATATAGTTGTACATACACACACACATAACATCTACATAATTAAATACATTTCATATACTGTTGAATGACTGTGCTGGATGATATGTTTGTGATAAAAGCCAATATATGTGTATCTGCCATGGCTTTGCGGTAAATCACTTTGCCTATAGTGTGCAGGGTTCAGGGTTTGCAACTTCGGAGTGCTAATTATTTTGTTGCTGGACAAGAGCTGTTGGATACAGAGTGACTAAGGCACTTTTAAGCAATTGTAAGCAGGGTTGCACTGGTTTGCGCAAGGGTACGCAATGCTAACCACCGGTTACATATGCTTATAGAAGATTAGCTTCGATCTTGCTTAACCTGTGTGCACATTGCTTACCCCCTCACAAACGGGCTTAAACCCACTTATTAGTGCTTAAATATGCTTACTACCTCTTACTACCGCTTACTAGTACTACATTTTAGACAGTAATAGTGTAATGGTTCTTGGGGAGGTGGGTGATTTGGAAAATGTATGGAGTTATCATTCATTACACAGTTTACCTTCCATTTATATCTGTGATACTATATGGGGCACATGTAATTATCTGTGGACTTTGCAACATTATGATACTGACACCTCACATCTGCATTAAATGCAGTACTGCAGTTCACAAATGTATGTTATTTATTAGGTTATGCCACAAAACATATTTATCATAGAGTGATTTGAAGGGAAAATGGAATGTACTGCAGTAGGACTCGAACTGGGAATGACTATTTGTAAGCCGAATGCTCTGCCCAGTACACTACTGCTGTACTGCTTCATTTGCATATATTTTGCTTTTTATCCTCTTTCTGCTATTTAAGCTGCATTAACCGTAGCTAAGCAATGGCCACACCTGCACACCTATGGTTAGATGTACTTGGATTTTTAATAAAAAATAAGAGGGTTTCTTCATTTAATTTATATGTACTGTTGCTGTTGTACACATGGGGGACTGTTGTTGGTGGGGATATGCGGACATGTATGAGCGATCTTGCTAATTTCTTAACACTTTCTGCTGTTGTACATTGCAGGGGCATGTTTATTCTGAGAGCTTTGCTCTCAGACATGTGCCCTGCACTTGTACATGCTCCGTGTAAGCCTGTGAGCTCGGGCAGTGTGCCTTCATTAATATGCATGGCTCGCTGTTGTCCTGCTGCTACACGGACGCTTCCGTGCAGGACTAAGTTAGTCCTGCATGGAAGATTAGTGAATCCGGGGGATTTGTTTCAGAATCAGCTATGCTTTGTCAGAATTTACCTTCCATTTTTAGTCTCAGGAGTCAAAGAATTAGGAATCCCTCAGCTGAATGCATCAAACATAGTTCTTTCAGCCTATTCACTTTTAAGGGCTGTAGTACATGTGATCATAAAATCTTGAATTTCTTAATACTGGCTGCTCTTTTTTTTCTGCGTTGTTTACATGCTTGATTTCTTAGAACATGTGCAGAACATCTGCCTTTCCACTAAATGCACATTTATCCCCCAAGCTACATGCTTTCTACTTCCCCGAACTATGCTGTAAAATAAATGCCATTCAGCTGAGGACTTTCTTTACAGTTTTGCAATTATTTAAAAAGAGGTTTCTTGCCATTGCAAATTCTTACTTTAGATCTATATATATTACAGCCAGAGAAAATATTAATAAAGGATTGCTTAAAACAGTTGTACCATTATATGAAGTGTTTTTGATTTTTATCTGCACATGTATGATTTTTGAGCTTACTCACAGTACTAGAAATGAGTATTTCATCAACACATTTTTTAGTCAACCTCAGCATGCTGTTTTGAATCTCCAGTACAGCAAATTGTTGATGGTTCCAATACCTTCCCCTGCAGTGGTCTGATGAACAGCCTGTTTATTGTAAGATTCAAGTAACCTCTTTTAATGAAACCTTGAGTATTTTGTCTGTTAATGCTGGGTTTCCAGTTTCCTCATATTTCTCATCATCATGGTTCCCCACGCATGACACCCCCCAGGAATGGCATGTACAGGGATGATCTCCCTTTGTGGAAAGCCTATACACAGGGATGACAATAACAATCTGTAGGTTCTAAGGGAACATAGTCAGGCAAGGACATGCCCTACTATGGCTTATAAGGGCTTTCTTTTTAACCTCCTTCTCCCACTGAGTTGCTGGATGATGTCATGTGGGTTGGCATGCGATGATGCAGTGATGAAAGTGCCTCCCAGATATGAGATAAGGAAACTCTGCTCCCACCACAAACTCCTACATAATGCAGCTTCAACTTTATTATCATGATCTGAACTTCACCACCAGGTCTTGTGATGAAGCTATGGCCCCACCAGGTCCTGACACATTCCTTCCTTCTAAAGGCAAGAAGACAATTCCTCATAATTCCTCTTCCTTCTGGCCAGTTCCAGGAGATACCTGGGGCAATAATGACATTGTCTGTCTCCCAGTCAGGGTTGTAACCCTCTATGCCAATGGGGCTAGTGACTGAAACCATGAGTTACCAAAAGCTGCTAGCCTGAGTAAGTTTATCCTCTTATAGTGTGGAAATTTCAGATGTCTACACTCCAACTAAAAATAACCAATTCTAAGGGTGCACTACCACTAAATACATTATATTCAGAGTATGCTTACAATTCTCCAGAAGTTTAAGCAAAACAGACTCAAATAATCCAACACTTTCAGATCTCACATTAATCAATGAACTGAATCTTTCTTGTCCCAAAATAGCTATATCAATGAATAGTCAAATCATCTTTGATGTGGTAATTGCAGAAAGTTAGGGTTCAAGTTTCAGAGTAGCTCGGTAAAGATTTGTCTGGCAGTTAGTGTAAAGGATTGCATTTATGTGTTAATAAGCTGATTCCTGTACTTCATGGTTTAATTCCTTAAGTATCCATTTGCCTAATATGTGACTCTGAGCAATTCAATTAACAAAGCAGCAATCTGGGACAGTAGTATAAATCAGGTTAACCTTTTCAGTTCTGTTGGACTTCATGCCTAACAACTATCTACAAGCCTATGTTGTCTTTTGCTTTTAAAATTCACAGAGTGGTGAGTTATTAAGCATGGAGTTGAGGAGGCAACTGAGGAGCATTGTTCAGTTTTCCAGTTTCCCCTGTTCCCTCTTTATTTAAGTGACTTGCTCAGAATCACTCAGTAGGCAAATAGAGGCTGACAGAATCAAACCTTGGACTACATGACATAGTTTGTTATCACCTCATAGCTTTAACGCTATATGCTGCCAGACAGATGGTTACATTAAAAAAATGGAGTTCTTCAACTATGTAGGTTACATTACATAGCACTAACAAGATTTGGCCAAAATTATTCTCATGACAGCACAACTATACCTAAGAAGCATTGTTTCAGTGCCGAACAAAATATCATTTTGACCAAACAGCTTCTAAGAAATGCAACATAATTAAATACACAAAGATGGAAATTAGGGTAAGCACTTGGATAAATGACCCAGTTCTTCAGTACAGGCCTATTTTCTATATGTCCTTCCTATTGCCTGGTAGAATACTCTGTCAGATAGTTTGCTAGAACTGTATGCATAATATCGCAGCTGATGGCAGGTTGGTGTGGGCTACAGACTCTCTCTAATAATATCTAATATCTAGTAATATCTAACACTTTTGTGCCAATTACCTCTGTTGTGCAGTGCATGTCCTGCTAATGGATATTATGGTGCTGCAGTGATATCTACACAGGAATCTGAAACTCCAATAATAACAATGCTGAATTATGATATAGCAATGGTTTGGTGAGCATAACCACATGTATGCATGATCTTGCAGAGTAGCTGTAAATGTAAAATAAATCCTAGTTACTAACCTGCTGCCCTGAAGATACAGCAACAGTAATCTTCAGCTTGGTTTCCTGGTTTGTGAATTTAGCTGCCAGATTAATTTCTGTTTATGTAGTTTAACCCAACATTTTATGGAACTGTGAGTACTGAACTATTCATGATGGCGCTATATCGCACCATGTTCTCATGTAAGACACAAATGCCTGTTACTAATTTTCTGACAAGTATGTGCCGTGTGTCGCTTACATGTGCAAAAACATTACAAGTGCTTCAACATCTATTCACAGCATGTTTAGCTGGGAGTAACAAGGTGCTTAATGTCAATATTATACTCTTTAGTGGTCTGTGGCTTCCTGACAGCTTTGTGAATCTGAATACAGCAACTCTGAATATAATAAAGACTCTGTAGGAGTCTTGTCTGCCAACACTGAGTGAGAGATGTGCAACTAACTTTTATGGTTGCTTGTTATGCATATTGTGTGATAACTTCATATGTAAAATAGGAATAAGGAAGACCAAAGGATAATGAGGGAATAGAACATTGACACTAAGCTCTACCATGTATCCTCAGGCTGCACGGGAAAGTTTTCATATGCAAATACTGAATAAATATGCAGTCATTGTCAACTCAATTACTATCCCTGTTTAGAAGCATTCGAATAAACTGTTTACTGGGCTGCCAGGGACTGTTTATATCATGTCACTTGAAGAAGTATCACTATGACTTATATGTTACTTTACTGGTATATGGTGTGCTGAACATTGAATGTCCTTATTCGGTGTGAAACATTTTGCTTCTGAAATTTGCCTGGTTTATGAGCAACATGAGATAAGGGATATTCAGTGGCTTATTACCACCCTACTACTTTGTAATGACAGAGGACAAGTAAAATGAAAAGATGTAATAGATCTCTACAGCCAATGTATACATCTCCTCATAAATGTGGGGTTGGAGATCTCCTATGCTTTGGCGAAAGCTATAAATAAAAAATGCATCTATTTCAAATGTATTTGACTCCAGTAATGCTCGTATACCTTTTAGTGTAGCTCAGCTAGAACCCCTGCTCTCTTCATAAAATATCTGTTTATCATACATTAAAGTAATTATAAACAGAAAACATTTTTGGGGCAGATGGATATCACCGACACTTCCAATAAACCATCTAGTTTCACACTTAAGGTGAGTTTCTTGAAGTTCATTTCATTTACATCTTTTCTTCTTTCAGCTTTTCCCAGTTAGGGGTCGCCACAGCGGATCACCCATCCACTCATGATTGGCAGTGGAGTTTTACAGTGTTGAGTTGCCAGCCCGGCACCCAAACTTCCACAGAAGGCACACACATGCACACACTCACAACTAGGGCCAATTTAGAGTGTCCAATCCACCTACAGCATGCCTTTAGGATATGGGAGGAAAGCAGAGCACCTGGAGGAAACCCATGCAACCACAGGGAGGACATGAAGACTCCGCTCAGAAGTCACCCCAGCTGAGGATCGAACCAGAGAGCCTCTTGTTGCGAGGTGGCAACACTAACCGCTGCACCACCATATCCGCCCCAAATCATAATCCTTTATTTACGATTCTCCAGTAAAAATTGATACAATTAACTATGAACATGACATGTATATACTTATCTATATATATATATATATATATATATATATATATATATATATATATATGTGTGTGTGTGTGTGTGTGTGTGTGTGTGTGCGTGTCCCCTTCAAAACAGGTTCTGATGATGCCCTGATGGGTGAAAGTGCTAAACCTTTATATTTCTGTTGCTGGTGCTCCAGTAAACAGTTTTCCCTGTTTTTTCAGCTTCTGGTTTTGTTACTAGTCTGTGAGGTGAGAAGTATCTAACAGTACAAATCACGTGAAAATAACATCCACTCCACATATAATGACACCAAACTACCAAACACACTTTTTACTAAGTTTCTGCAGGGGAGTTTGATACAGTGGGGTTAAGAAATTAACTTTTTCCCACTGTAGTGTGATCTTGGAGTTGGTATATTTATTTTACGGGGGGTGTGTGGGCAGATCCCCCCACATGGGGGATGCAGGGGGGCTTGCCCCCTGCAGAAACATAGTAAAAAGTGTGTTTGGTAGTTTGGTGTCATTATATGTGAAGGGGATGTTATTTTCATGTGATTTGTAGTGTTAGATGTTATGAAATTTGATGTTATGCGTTTTAGATGTTTTGGGTTTTAGATTTTCTGGTCTCAATGTTATGAAATTAGATGTTATGGGTTTTCAATTTTTCAGAGTAGACCCATAGATATATATATATATATATATATATATATATATATATATATATATATCTATATATATATCTATATCTATATATATATATATATATATATATATATATATATATATATATCTATATATATATATAATATATATATATATAATATATATATATATATATATATAAAATATATATATATATATATATATATATATATATATATGTATATAGAATACATAGCACTATTACAATTAGAAAAACATATACTATTACAAATAAAAACTAAGCTGGCAAACAACAGAGTTTGCTATGTTACTAAATAAAATGACTATAATGATACTAAAATTCAATTAATATCAGAGGTTTAGATCCTGATTAACAAAAGGTCCACATAATGAAAGTCTCTATCTGCACCATGGGAACTGCCAACTTCACCAGGAATGAGGAATAGATTGCCCTACCTGGACGGTAGAGAAACAGAACCTTGTTGAGATACTCCCGAGAGCTGATTCCCTCTAGTATATAAACTTCAGAGATCTGTAAAGGACTAAATAGCTATAACTCCTTCAGAAACTAAAGCCATGTACTAACGCACCTGATAACATTCCCTCCTACTTCCTAAGTATAGCTGCAGAAGCAATCACCTATCCTATTAGCATCCTAATCAACCGCTCCATCAATGAATGCACAGTGCCCGAACTCTGGAAGAATGCTTTCATCATCCCCCTGCATAAAGGAGGCAGCAATTGTAATGTCAACAACTTCTGTCCTATTGCTATCCTGTCCCCCATTTCCAAACTTCTAGAAAAATGTATCCAAATCCAACTCTTACCACATCTCTTAGATAATAACCTTCTAACACCTACACAACATGGTTTTAGGCCAAACCATAGCACTATGACAGCCCTCCTGTCCTTCCTTGAGACTGTTAATAGAGCACGTGACTCAGGCCACACTGTCTCTACCTTACTACTTGACCTCTCTAAGGCCTTTGACACTATATCACACAGCCTGCTCTTAACCAAACTTTCAGAACTTAACCTCTCTCCCTCCACCATAAATTGGTTCTCCAGCTATTTATCTAATAGACACCAAGCCATTAAATGGAAAAAGGCCACTTCCTCTTTCCTTAATACCCCCACTGGAGTTCCCCAAGGATCAATTCTTGGTCCCCTTCTGTTTAATATATTTATAAATGATTTCCACAAATCCATTCCATTCGCTAACATCATCCAATATGCAGACGATTCTACCATTATCTGCTCTGCCACCTCTTCCTCCTTGCTTCAAAAACTTACTCAAGAAGCTTTTTCAATCACAGAACATTGGATGAAAATAAATCACTTAGCCCTCAATGCCTCCAAAACAAAGCTAATGGTATTTACCCCTTCTAAATCCACTTACTTCGACACAAACACCTTCTCTATCACAAGCCAAGATAACACACCCTTGGAACTGGTGTCTGAAACCAAGTTACTTGGTGTACAAATTGACAGTCGATTCAATTTCAATTCCCATCTACAACTGAATATTAAAAAAACCCATCAAAAACTAGGTATGTTCTACCGGCAGAATCAGTACCTTACAAGCTCCTCCAAAATCACTCTCGCTTCCTCCTTTCTTATCCCCTCCCTCCTCTATGGGGCTCCATTGTTAACTAATCTGCAGACCTCTCAAAAAAACCAGCTTGCTTCCTGCTATAATAAAATCGCCAAATTCGCTAACAGCCACAGATCATCCACCCATCACTGTTCCTCTCTCCTAAAACTAAATTGGCTTGAACTACCCAATCACCTCACTTATATACAACTGACTTTAGCTCATAAGCTCATTCTCAGCCCCTCTCTTTGTCCCTCCCTGTCTTCGGCCTTTAAAATGCACCTACCAAACAGAATCTTAAGATCTAACAATCAAAACCTACTAGAAGTTCATAAACCATCCCATCCCCCAGGCAAACACCTACTATCCTTTAACCTAGCCCGCCTTTGGAACTCACTCCCACCATCCATACGCACCACCTCCAACCAGCACATGTTCAAAAAATCTCTTCATACACATCTAAAATCCCAATGGGAATGCTCTTGCTCTCACCCCTCATAAACATAAGATTACCTCACCTTACCTAACAAATCTTATGTGCCTACTGAAAAACCACTCCATATTGTAATATATCATGACTATCTTATCATGTCTACCTCACATTAATCTTCATTGTATTGTATTGTTTTGAATGCTTGTAAATTTTGACCATAATGTTTTATCTTTTTACTTTGTAAAATTTTAGTAGTAATCTTGTATGTACCTAATCTGCCTGATTTTTAGAGCTTTTCTCCCCAGGACTCCATTGAAAACGGGTTCTTTTTGGCCCAATGGACTATCCTGGTAAACCAACTGCAAATAAATAAAATAAATAAATAATAAGCACATAAAGACTACAAATTAAATTTGCATTACTAAAAAGTTGACAATGCACGTAGTCTCTGAGTTAACATGGTAATAATAAAGATCCAAAATATTTGCCTACTTTCTATGCCATGCTACTGATGTCTGAGCAGTACGTATGCAAGTGATGCATGTGTCCTACTACCAGTACTGAGTCCAGACATAAAAGTCTTCATTTATACACAGGCAGTTCATTCAACCAGACTTAATAGTAGTTACATCAGCCCCTACTCAGTATGCAGCACTTGACGAGATGGAGACTCCGAGTCACCAAAGTACACTTCCATCACTGCATTATGGCATAATATGGTTTCATGTGCATGCACAGTACAGTGGTAGAGCACCGGACTCCAAAGAAGCTTCACCTATGTCTCATTTTGTTACCAATTAATGATGGCCCATCTGGACAAAAACAATGTGTCAAACCATCTATGTAATGATCTATTTTTACAAGTGTTTTTTAATCCCCTGTACCCCATGTGATGTATATACATCCACCTCCAAACATATTTATCCTAACTATATGGTCACATTACTGGGGAGGAACACGGAATCAGTGACAATTAGAGAATCCCTGCCAGCACATACACAAAAAACACACAAACAGTAATTTTCTATGCAGGATAGCAGTTTGGAACTTCAGCAGTGAGGAACCAAATCCATCCAGGTGGATCCCTATTGAGCTTCCTGCTGAAAAATTATAGAGAAGCCATTTTAGAATTGTCAGAATAAACACAATATCTGCATCATGGTTTTAGAAACTGCCTCTATTTATTTATTTTTTTTATCTTTAACCCTTCAGACCATCAAACACTATCCCCCATTATTGCTCTATTGACCAATTCCTGCTTTGAAGGCAAGAACCTTAAAACCTGCTCTGGGGGTGAGAGGAAATTGAGAGTTAAAGCCATCGATTAAAGATAAAGGATCAGTTACATTCCTACTAAAACCTCCCTTCCTTAGTGGCTTGTGAGCTCCATTATAGTGGTATCACTGACGGTACATGCTTGCTACCATGTGTAACAACCCCCCCCCTACATAATAAGTACACCATTGAGCAGCATGGGCTTAGTAAGCTCAGTGCTCCTGTTGATAAACCAATACTCCTGTATGTGTTGCAGACGCAGTGAGACCCCCCCCCCCCCACCATGGGTGACTTGGCATCAGTTGTTTAATCCCAACTGCCATATTCCCTCAGGTATCCATGATACTTATCAAATACATATCGTCTGTGTCACAGTTAGGGTTTAAAAAAAAGTGACTAAGTAACTGCAATTTGTAATTTAAGCAGCATAGCAGTTCATGTTTTGGAAATCTTGCTTAAGTAAAAGGTTTGTTCACTTCAGAGAGTATGTAGAAATAATGTTTTATTTTAGAACATGACATGCATTTTTTCATGGCAGAATGCATACAGGGTACGTCTTATATACATATATATATATATATATATATATATATATATATATATATATATCAAATTTATTGAGACCACTAAACCCAGAGAAAGAAAACAATTAAGAATGTTTAGAAAACAGTAGGCCACGAGAAAGGAATCCTTTATAAACTATCGTAATTAAAAGTTTGTTACTGTTCTGGTAGGTCACAAAGTTTTGCTGAGTAAATATAATTCACTCATACACAGATATGCATATGCACATTGGCTGGGTGCACTGATTGTGCAAAAACTACTGTGAGTAAAAGACAGATTAATGTATAGCTCTGGTGTCTGTGTAGTGTTATTGACATCCCACAGCGAAATCACATTAAGCCAAAATATCAACGGATTATGAGGATCACAGTTTTTGTGTACAGAAGCCATCAAAGTCTGAGAAGTTGTTAGCAGAGATTAGGGAAAAAGTTAAAACGAAGTTCTGAAGGTCAAGAGGTGAGAAGAAAACTTTGTGCTAAACAAAATGGCAAACACTGCAGTTGTGTGGCAAAAATATAAATAGGAAATTATCCAAAACCTAATTATGTCTAGCAGAAACCTTTCAGCGATATTTATGCAGTAGGATTTCACAGCACAGATAAGTGACTCTGATTCTCATTCTGCATTATTTTAGGAAAAACGGTGCATATTGTTTACAAAGTAATTTTGGAATTGCAATTAAAATAATTAGTAACTGTCTAATAATATGTCTGAACATACAATAATTGTATGGAATATTTATCAAAGAGAAACACTATTAAGCAATTTTCATAAAAGCATAAACATGCATATCAATAGTGATTTATACTAAATCTACCGTCACAAAAGGCATTACAAATAGTGAAAATAAATACATGAACACAGAGAGATAATTATTTTGAAACTAACAGATGATATCAAATTATAACAGCTGTGACTATTTAAAACACACACCCCGGGATTCAAGAAGCTTGGCGCAAGGACAGTTTTAGCCTTGCGCTGTGCGTCCTCACTACAGATGGCGCAGCAGCACCATATGGATATGTATGAGGGTGCAATGCCGCACCCTCGACATGCACAGGAAACGTGTGCGAGTGCAGGGGTGTGTACAAGTGCTCTATGGAGGCATAAACATGCTCTGACACTTGCAAAATCTACTATTCCTACTAGTAGAGCCCGCCCCTAATAGTAAGTCAGTAAGTCAGTGTCAGTGGATACCGAAATGTATGCTAAGCATACAAGAGTGTCCATGAACAGTGAAATAAAATCAAAGTAGTAAACACACAAGCACGTAATGAAATGTAGAGCCCTGTCCTTAGAACTGTCACAATTAGATTCCCTGTCCCCGTGTCCCTATTATACATTCGAATTGCAGCACTAGCAAAGGTATAAGCAAAGAGCAGAATGTCTGTGCGTCGCCACCCTCTGCCGAGCGTAGCTTACACATCATATTCATTCAGATAGAGAAAAACATGTGGAATCAATGGAAGTGTCAATAGTGTAGTGTTTAGAGCATCCACCTATCAAACAGGCAGTCATGGTTCAAGCCCAATAATAGCACATATCATTTTCCATGTGGAATGACTGTCATTTTGCCAGAAAACTGACATAAGAGTATCGCATGAGATATTCAACTTAAATGTCATTCAGTCAAAGTGGTACTGTCATAATGAATAAGGTACTAGTAAGCAGGTGTAAGCACAAATAAGCAGCAGTAAACACATATAAGTACCAGTAAGCAAGTCTGAGTGTACTTGCACGGGTCTAAGCAGTGCTCAGCATAGGAAATGTATATATGTATATACATATATATAACATATATATATATATATATATATATATATATATATATATATATATATATATATATATATATATATATATGAAGAAAGAATGATGTAACAATAAAGCAACAAAAGGAATGAGAAGGGAATCAACAGCAACCCCAGTATTATATAGCGCTGTCAGCGGATGTCATATCCAGCTGGGCAGAAGTGAGCAAAGCACTTTTACTCACACCACAGGCAGGATATTACCAGTGGGAGTAACATTGTTGATTTGCTAAGTCTACTTTACACACAGAGGGTAGTCCCTGGTGGGACTACCCAAAAATTGATAGACCATTTGGCCTTCTGACCATTACAGAAGCAAGGGCAGGTATGTTCAAGGACTAATTGGTGGGAGAGCCTGAGAATACATAGGTTGGGGCAACATACGTGTAGGGCCCCTAACTCTTTGGAGAGGGCAATGTGTGGAGGTGTGTCATGGCTGCAATAACAAGTGGTCAATGAATGGTATGCATGTATTTTAAACAGGGGTGGAGTGGAGGAATACTGGGTATGAAATTATGGAGCCAGGCGTGCCAGGGTTGGATGGGCTGGTTCTAATTGGACCACCCCATGGAGGTCAGTAAGTTTGGTATAAGTATATATGCATACACACATGCAGACATCAATATGTAGAAGTGCATTCTGTGTAACACATTCATTCCATTTTCAGACATAAATAACATGAAAATGCCCTTACAAACCTCGACAGTAGATAGAATACTAGGTTGTGCAGAAGAGGGATGGGACGAAACTGCTAAAAAGCAGTGTTGTGCTGTAAATAATAAAATGTGAGGACTTCCCCACACATGGAATCATTCCTGTGATCTGCCTGCTATGGCAATGCCAATTACTAAACCGGTATATTTGTAAAAGAAATACATTGAACACGTACATAATTAGGCTCTCATGTGCAACGTGTGCGTTACCACATTGTCATACATATTAATTTATTGTAGTGTCATGTTAACAGGAGTAAAGATGTAATAAAGTATTGAGTCTAATCTTGACATAAACATGTGTGTCCCATGTGGGACAACCCAAAAATTGCGAATAGTATTTTTTTGGTCCCTCACGTTACCAATGTTTGTGGATTAAACGTTTGGGAGTTCTGAGGATACGTGGAGTGAGTCAACTGATGGGATGGGTCTATAGGAGTAGGGAGTGGCCAATGTGTAGTGGTGCAGATACACCACAAATCTGACTGGAGAATGGATGACAGCAGTGTTAGAGAGGCGTTGGGGTGTGTGTTTGGGGAACCAAGAGCCATGGGTATATGGGTATATATGCAAATGAAGCAGCACAGCAATAGTGTACTGGTTAGAGCAACTCCCTAACAAACAGACATTCCCATACCGAATCCCACTGTATCACATACCATTTACCATCGGTAATCCATACATGAACATATTGTGACATCTGTCTGATGTATAACCTGCAAATTATCAATTAAAAGTTAACTGGAGTGAAGTGTCAGTGTCATAATGAATAAGGCACTAGTAAGCAGGTCAAGCATATATAAACACCAGTAAGCATGTGTAACTCCGTTTGTGCGTGGTATGTGTTGCTTTACAGACACACACACACACATATATATATATATATATATATATATATATATATATATATATATATATATATGTGTGTGTGTATATATATACACACACACACACACACACATATATATATATATATATATATATAGATTATATATATATATATATATATATATATATATATATATATATATATGTATATATATATATATATATATATATATATATATATATATATATATATATATATATGTGTGTGTGTGTGTGTGTGTGTGTGTGTGTGTGTGTGTGTGTGTGTGTGTGTGTGTGTGTGTGTGTGTGTGTGTGTGTGTGTGTGTGTGTGTGTGTGTGTGTGTGTGTGTGTGTGCGCGTAGATATACACAGATATACAGCTATGACAGGAAACAGCACACAAGAATGACATATGTTTACAGGCTATGCCAATGGAAGTGAGGAGCCCAAGCAAGAAACATGAAACACGTAGCATGACCTTCCACCCCCCCCAGCTGGACACGGGAAGCATACACACAAACAATGTAAAGAGTCCACTGCTCCCCAGGCCACAGGCAGGATACAACCGGGGGGGGTACACAGTGCACCCATGAATTCTAATCTTAGAACACAGACTGGAGCGTCCCTTGCGGGACACCCCAAAAATTGCCAAGACCAAAAGAAGGTGGTAGACTTGCCATACTGGCTGGGGTGTATACATACTCGGAATACAAGGGTGGGAAACCCTTATGACCCATGGGCCGAGACAATTGTATGAAATTGGTCCCATGAAGTGGAGAGTGGACAGTGTGTAGTTGTGTGTCCAGAACAGACCAGGACCCTGAGTAAGGATGGGTGCTGTTGAAGAGGTGCAGGTGGGGGAACTGTGGGTAGCTACTTATGGGTCTAAGTGTGCAGGTGTTGGCTGATGTGGGTCTATATGGACAGCCCTAGAGATGTAAGCGAATGTGTTCATTGGGCAGAGGAGTCACCCAATGAGCAGCCATACCCACTATGAGTCCCACTGCAGCAAAGTGTAATCTGTATGGCAAGGAATGAAATAACCAGATGTAGACATATATATGTAGAGGTATGTGTGTGTGTATCTACCCATAGCGACATAGAGATAAGCCTCTCCCTCTCCATAGTACAAATGTATACATACAGAGACAGAATACAGATACATACTCACATATAAATATATACATATGCAGACACCCATATATATATATATATATATATATATATATATATATATATATATACATATATCTGTATATATTAATGTAAACAGATATATATATATATATATATATATATATATATATATATATATATATATATATACATATATATATATGACTGTAAATATACACATGTATATAGCTAGGATATGATACAGCAGTTACGAGTAGCATATGTTCACAGGCCGTGCATATGGGGTGAGGGGTCCAATAAACAAACGTGTAACACGTAGCATCAACCCCCCCAACCCCCAGCTAGGCCGGTGAGACATACAGACACACAATAAAGGTAAACACACCACTGCTTCCCAGACCACTGGAGGATACTACCAGTGGGAGAGACTTGCCAGGTCTAATCTTGAAACATAGACATCGATGTCCCTTGTGGGACACCAAAAATTAATGATTGGAGGCAGTCTGCAGATTTACATGGACCAGTAGGTTGTGCAAACCTGATAACCCATGGGTCAACACAACGTACGACATGTGTCCCCACACAGGGAGAGTGGGCAGTGTCTAGTGGTGTGTTTATACCCCACCTGCACCCACAGTAAGGATGAGTGCTGTAAAGGAGTGTCAGGTGTGGGAACTATGGGTATGCTATTATGGGCCTAGGCATACAGGTGTTGGCTGGCGCAGTTGCATTAGGACCACCACAGGCATGTAAGTAATATTCGGAAATGGGCATAGCTAATGCCCATACCTCTGAACCCCTAAGAGCACATCCACTGGACAGGACATAAACCATTGGGGGAACAAATCGGGACCATACCTCTGAAATGTCCCCGATTTCCAGGGACATCCCAGATTTCGACTCGGTTTCTAACTCTACCCCACTTAATCCCTCCTAAAACTAGTGACATTTGGAGGAAAGGTGGTGAATTACACGTAATAAATAATGACAACAATTAAGAGTTATAAACATCATTTACCTCAGACAATGTGTATGAATTCATGTGCTCTGAGTCTGTCAATATGTCAGGTTAATAGCACCAATAATTTAAATGTGTCCCTGATCTTGTTATGCCGTGTCCCTGATTCATTTCATATATTTCCCCAATTGTATGAGAGGTCTGATAGGACAGAAAGCACATATTCCACTGACAGCCTTAGAAAGATGATAGAATATTAGGTATGCAGTAGCATGACTCAGTTGAAGGATGTGGGTTCCAAAACCCAATTACTTGTTTGTATTGAAGAGTGTCAGTTCCCATGTATTAGCCAGATGGGTACAGATTGTAAGAGGAACACATCAATAACATGAATCAAACTCTGGACAAGCCACGGATTCCGTACAGTCGAACGGCATGCTGTCGTCTAATGGGCAGCCATTTCCGATACTGCAGGCATGTAATCCAATGAAATAGGCATCACAAGGTAATATCGTAGTCCTCACTCCCATGTAGGGGCATGAGTGTTAGATGCAAACACCAAATGCAGTGCATTTGCAAGTTGAGGAGCAAGTGGGTGTAAGCCTGTTTGGCTACCAGTATGCGAGTATTACACTGGTAAAGCAATGTAGAGGCTAAATGAGTGTAAGAAACTGTAACCGGAGGTTAGCATTGCTTAGTACCGTGCAAACCCACACACACCCACTCACAACTGAATTAATGTGCCTTAATCACACCGTATCCCATGGCCTTGTTCTGCCCAGTAACAAAATAAATGGCCTCTGCAAGGCTCAAAACCAGGACCCTGCACACACAGCTATTGTGATTTACCATTAAGCCATGGCAGATATACAGACATTGGACCTTATCACAAACATATCATCCAGTGCAGTCATTCAACAGTATAGGAAATGTATTCCATCATGCAGATGTATGTGTGAGTGTTTATGTCTAGCATATAGATACATACATATATATGAATATATCAGGAACATCCCATGTGACAGCAAAGCATTACAAAGGTATGAAAAGGGCAACACCAGCAATGTCTGTATTATGTAGTGGTGTTGTCCTATGTCATATCAAGACACCCTCAGACAGACATGTGTCCGTCATACACGCATTGGCCATATACATCACTCTGTGCATGTTATTTACATTAACAAAACAGTTCCTGTCCAATCATTATATGAGAGCAGTACTCTTGCAAGGTGCTGTGTCCGACATCATCATGATAAAAGTAAATGGGGTAACTATAGAGGGACTGGTAGTGTTGTGTGTACAATGGGGTCGTCTGCATCACATGTACCTGGAACATTTAGGAGTCGTGCATACTAGGATCATGCACCTGAGAGACAGGGGTGAGGACAACTGAAGTATGTTGTGATGCATATTAAAAGGATTACATGTGTCATGTTGACACGTGTGTGAAATGGACAGCTATGTATGGGGCAAGTGTTGTTCTAGGAACCGATTGGCCTTTTGTTTCCGTAGGGTGAGAGTGGTATGTGGGGGAAGGACAGTAGGTATGCTCATGGAGGACAGGTAGGGTAGGATGACAGACAATACAGCATACAGGGTCGGTATATGACACATGTGGGGGGATACAACTCGGATGGGGAGTGGTGTTCGGCATTCACAAGCCCATGAGCCCCCAGATGGAAACAGTGGGACAGAGGTCCCCAGCCATGGACATCCACCACTGCACCAAAACAGCTGCAAAGGTGGCAGTGCTGGGGGCTGTCTAGGAGGGGAAGCCTCACCCTGTAAATGTTACACTCTGCCCTTGAGCTGGCGTATCTGGCCTCAAAACCCTTATTGAGCCCTCTACGCACCACATCCGTGACTGTATGACAGTGGACATGTCCCTGTCTGGACCTGCTCCCAGGGGGGACAAGCCCCATCCTCAGTGGCGGTACCACCAGAAGGTGGTGCAGAGCCAACAGAGGTGGAGGTCCAAGGCTGGGCCCCAGATGTGCTGGTGCCCGGTGCCATGGCCAGCTGAAGTGGGACAGGATGTTCTGCCGGGACCTACAAACCCATACAGCCTATGGTGTTGCAATTTAAACACAGATATGACTTAGTAATAGTAAACAGCATTCAGGATTACTTACAACAGCATGCATAGATATGACCATCAACCCAACACAACAGATGGTATACATTTGCAGAGAGAGCACAACACATGCATATATACTGCATGACATCTGTATAATGTGTAGAAGACTTGTGACTGCAGCTATGAACAGTGGCCCATTATTGGCATGTCACTGAGAACCCAAGACAGTGTCTGTCATACCACTGTTTCATGTGACATATGTCCAGTCAGGGATGCGATGGTAGTAACACATCTCTATCACCATGTACTGGTTGCAATCCTCACACTATGCTCCTGCTGTTCACAGATGTGTGTTCAGTGAGTAACACAGGAAACAAATGGTTACACACACTGACCAGTCCACAGATGGCCCTACAGATGGGGGTCCTTCACAAACAGAGCACTGTCTTGTCAGTTTTAAAACATGCAGAATACCACACACACCTTGTTAAACAGGCAGTTGTCTCAATGAAGCATAGCTACACTTACATGCTGTAGTCATGTCTGGCAAATCACCCTCCTATCTTTAGGCTATTTCCCACTGTGTATGTTGTTTGAGGAACATCCAGATATCATCTGTGATGCAGTTTACTGAACACCAGATCCAGGTACCACTCACAGCGATTGTCATGGGCAAACACTAGCATGATGTTCCTAGATATTGTACTGTGTTTTTCATGCGAATGGCTATGGGAACATCTTTAGAGCTGTTCCACATGCAATCATCTAGAAGAGGGCTGCAATAGGTGCAGAGGCCATCACCCAAACATGACTATCACTTACAATACACAAGCTGCTGCTGAGTAGGTGTACACCTCCACATCCACCAGAGAGTGTGTGGAAGGGACAAACAGAGGCAAAGTACATCAGAGAAAGGCTTGGAGACTAACCTTAAGCATTGTCTGTCACACACATACCAGTACAGGGGTTCAACCCCCTGACTGACTAGTCATTACTATTACAAGTGCATGCAGTTACTCCATGTGCCACAAAGCTGACATGTTGGTGTGCTTTAAGAACATACATGTGTGTTGGTGTGCAACATCGGCAACAGAGATATAGTAGACATACATTAGGTGTAGCACACATGGCTGTCCACATGAATGGATGTCATTGTCACCATAACCACACTCTCTAATGGACTCATATTAACATTCTTTGCCAGGCCCACAAATACACTTCCAAACGACTTAGTTTGCAACACTGCAGTAATGCACAGGTACTACATGCACCACAGGGGATATCCGGAGGTTCTATGGGCTAGGGCATGTGAATGCATTTGACATCTGTTGGTTTGCCAATGGGAGTTATACTGGGAGTGACTGTGGATGGGAGCATCCTACCCCACACGCAGACACAAGGTGCCAGTACTGCCATGCATGTGTGCATTGCTTTATGGGTGTGTAGTGGTTGGCTGTGCAAAATGGCTGTACAAGGCTGGGTAAGGGGTAATCCTTGGCATCACACCCCCCGACAGTGGTGTGCAGTGTGGTACAGGGGTGTAGTGTCTGCAATGTCCCACACAGATGGGTATTGTATAAACTGTCTTGACATCCTGGTTACCATTGTGTATGGCCATAGCTTTGCAATGCATGCCATGTCTGTGTTTGATAGTCCTTGACATGGACATTGCCTGGGATGTGCATGTCCCACAATAATGTACAATTACATGTACAGGTGTACCTGGTTTCGCTGGCACATGTTGTGTACACAGACTGTTATCCTCCGATATGCCAATACTGGCCTGGTGTGGCAGAACCTGCTTATAGTCAGCAGGTTGACACTGCACCTGCATTGATAGCATGATATGGGTATTCCCTGGTGTCAGTGGCATCGGTCCATAAAGGGCACATGTGTAAGGCATTGTATGGCCTCTGTGGATCACATTTGATGGCACCACATATGTTGCAGGCATCCAGTGGGGAACATAGTGAAGGCACATTGTCCGCAATTATGTGCCTATTGTACTGCTGTACAGGGTGTCATGCCCTCTGCAGCACACTGCAATCACACCATGCCTACTATCTGTCATCAATGTGCAGGGTACTAGCAACATAGCGGGATATTCTAGGCAAGTGTGTTTGTGTATGACACATGGGTTCAGGACATATTCTGGGTATTAGTAGGGTTGCATACTTTCTTCACCAGGCCTTTTGCCAGATGTAGGGGTATGGCTTGCCAACACAGTCTCTTGGCTGACTGACAACTGTACTCCTTGTGAGGTGGACATGGTGACATATAAGATGGACAACATATAGGAAAACTACGAAATCTGCTCCCCAACATGTCCAGTGGTTAGATACCCACAGCCACCTCCACACAGGCTATGACAGTCAAACACACAACTGCCATGTCCTGAAATAGAACCCCTACCTAACTAGTGTATCACACTATAGCATTATGCAGTTACAGCACACGCTATGGAGATTACTGGGTTACAGCAGTCCTAGAGGCGTATGTCTAGGTGGGTGACATCAGCAGGATTGCCAAAGGTGGTCATGTGAATTGTAAAGAGTGTGCATACTCTAAAGCATAGTTCCTGTTTCAGGCAGATAGAGACACACACACACAGTTGGTCTTTCCTGGAATAGAACCCCTACCTAATTAGTTTATCACACTACAGCAATACACAGTTACAGCATGTGCTATGGAGAATATAGGGTTACAGTGGTCCTAGAGGTGTATTCCTAGGTGGGTGACATCAGCAGGATTGCCAAAGTTGGTCATGTGAATCATAAAGAGTGTGCATACTCTAAAAAGTATTGTTCATGTCTCAGGCAGACAGACACACACACACACACACACACACACACACACACACACACACACACACACACACACACACACACACACACACACACACACACACACACACACACACACACACACACACACACACACACACACACTGTTGCTCTCTTGGAAGAGCCCCTACCTAACTAGCTTATCACACTACAGCAATACGCAGTTACAGCACAAGCTACGGAGAATACTGGGTTACAACAGTCCCAGAGGTGTATATGTAGGTGGGTGAAATCAGCAGGATTGCAAAAAAATGGCATTCCAAGTGTACCGCTGGTTGTACATGTCTTTTACCTACATGTACCTGCTGCTTACTGTCATAAAAACACAATTACACCTGCTTAAAAGTGACTTATGCAGTCCTAACTGACAGCATCAACAAGGCTTGCAAGTCTCGAACCCTGGGGCATGCACACTGAGGTCACTGGATATACCACTAAGGCATCTGGGATGTATACATGTTGCATGGAGACTATAATGCACATCCTACTACAGGTATTCCACAATACTGAAAACAAATGGGACAGTCCCTTTGTGTGCATATGTACAGTACCCTTGAATGTACTGTACTCTGTGAAACAACAAAGACAAGTCTACATCTGCACAATACCTATATATATATATATATATATATATATATATATGTATATATATATATATATATATATATATATATATATATATATATGTGTGTGTGTGTGTGTGTGTGTGTGTGCATAAACACCTATGGGATGAGTACACACACACACACACACACACACACACATATATATATATATATATATATATATATATATATTTATATGCATATATACAGACACAGCCATAGCTATATATATATATATATATATATATATATATATATATATATATATACATATATAATATATACACATGTCTAAATGCCCTTTGTGATACAGAAGAGTTCCAAAGGAACTGACATGTACACAAAACAGAGGTATCTCTTATGTTATAACATTAAAATCATAAGCAGTTCACCAGAGAAGGGATGGCTGTTGTGTATGTGGAGTTTGGGGGGGGGAATGATGGCTAATGCAATCTAACTCGGGGATTGTAGAGTTAGGGTTGGGGAATGATGGGTATGGATCTACACTCTAGTGACCAGTTCTGTGTTACTGCTCGACAGTGGCACAGGAAAATAACATACCCAGCTGTAGTCATGCTTGACTGTATATTCCTTACCATTCCTAACTATGTAATACATTGTAGACACCGGTCACCACAGATGGCTACCATGGTGTGCTAAAAGACATTACACATGTGTATGCTTGGCTACAGGGTAGTCACACACACAAACATGCATGCACTTGCCAGTATTGTGCATACATGTCTTGCCTATGTAAAGGTAGCTAGTACAGTGGTATGCAGTTGGGGTATGTGCCACAGAACACGTACAATTACACTTACTGATTCCATGTCTGAGCTTGGTGATATCACAGGACCGATTACTTGCAGTGGGAAGGGGGGAAGAGAGAGGCATAGTGGTTGACAAGGATAAAGGCCAGTGCAAAAGGAAGTATCTCTTTGGAATGCAGCAAAACCCGCTGCCATCACATGATGCAGACACAAATACACAACCACACTCAGCCTATGCTGACACACACACTCAGGCATTTGCTGAGACACACACACACACACAAACACACCCAGCCATTTGCTGACACACTTACTCAAGCATTT
Organism: Protopterus annectens; assembly: GCF_019279795.1. Lineage (NCBI taxonomy): Eukaryota > Metazoa > Chordata > Ceratodontiformes > Protopteridae > Protopterus > Protopterus annectens. The sequence goes on along the minus strand of NC_056733.1, from coordinate 1,203,719,886 downwards.
GCTGTCACACATACAAACACACCACACAGTTGCCAGTGGTGGGATCAGAACTCCTGCATATCTAAGGATCATTATTACAGTACTACACAGTTACGAGATGTGCCACAGAGATTACACATCCCAAGGCAGTCAGACTGCCCTTCTACAACTGAGGACAACAACAGGGAGACTGACAGTCATGAAGTACATAGCTGTAGACCTGTGTGTTTAAAGTAGGTGCCTATTAAACCTGTATGCACAAACAAGACATACCATCCACAGGTAGGCCTGAGATGTATAGTTGTAGCACAACAGGAACCTGAACTGGAGTATGGCCATCTGTGGAATGGACAACTACTATCACTATACAGGGTTACAGTGGGCATGCTCATACACTTAGTAGCACAGGGCCATTTGGGATGCACTATGACTACAACTACACAAGGTTATACTGGGCATGCTCATACAATTAGTAACAAAGGGTTTGTTGGATGCACTGACTCAAATTACACAAGGTGGCAGTGGGTACGTTCATACACTTAATTGCACAGGGCTGTTTGGGATGCGCTCTGATTCTAATCACTGAAGGCCACAGTGTGCATGCTCAAACACTTAAATGTACAGAACACATTGTAATGGACTCCTATTGTAAACACACAGGTTTACAGTTAGGTACATCTTACCAGTCAGTATATATATGCACATCATACTGGTTTACTGCCTGATACCTGTATGTGGCCTGTAAATGATATATCTGTGTCTGTGTTGTACGATACACATGCATACATGTACATGAAGTACTGACATATATATGTTACGTATACACATTCATGCATGTGTGGACGTGACAGACAATAGGCTACCTGGGTCACACAGGTGGATGCTACCTACAGCATGTGTCACACACCTTGCTGCCCTGAAAGGCATACATTGATAGTAGGTTGTGTACAGTGGCATTATACGTGGAACAGTGGCATGTGCAAGCATAGTGTGTGAGCCACCTTGTGTAATGGTACTGAGGTGCAGGTGTCAAGATGACCTTTCCTGGCTGTGTTAGTAGTTGTCATTATTAGCAGGACTGCTACTCTAAGTATATCTCACATTGGTCATATACACAAGTTCTGCCACTGTCCGTCACCTTACATGGGACATTTGCTACCAAGCACATTAATGCCACATGCAGTGATGTCATGGTATGGGTGGCAACTGCTAGAACAAAAAACAATGAGCCAATGTCCTGTTGTTATTATGAGGTTGTCCAGTGTCTATCATTCTGGGCTGTCATGACTGAATGACGAGTCTTCAACACAGAGCAAATGCATCCATGTTACATGTGTGTGTGGATAATACCTAGGTTGCATTTACCCATATAGCCACATTCCAAGGCAAATGTCCTACACACAGAAGTAACACCCTGACACCTACATGACAATTACATTGGATGCTTATGCTAACCCGTGCTAGATGTGTGGCTTTCGTAATCCATTTGCTCAATGTAGAACCTACAATGGGGAATACCGACATCTGTGCACCATGGAACACCTGGCTGAAGGCTCTGTAGTGCACAATTGCACTACCACCATATAACTCAGATCCAGACATGTGGACCATAACAGTGGTATGGACCATAACAGGTGGTGGTGTACACATATTCATAAAGGCTACTCACATGGAAAGACCACTACTCTGACAACACATCACAAATGAGTCAGGTACAGGTGACAGTGGCAAATGCTGCATTCTAGGTTTTATCCTCATATACATCCACCACCTTGTTCCCAGACTACCAACACACATCCATATGTGGTATGACATACTATGGTAGGCCACCAGATAACCCTCGATTGGTGGACTGTACCTAGGCCTACATCAACTGTACAAAGTACCCATGTACAGACACAGCTGCATAATGTGTTATGCAATGCAATAATACCACTGTTTGTAACCAGCTCAGTCATACACATACCAGGGTCCCTCGGATCTTGTCAGCATTAACACGTTTAACTGTTGCTGTACACCAGTAAACAACACCCTCATGGTTGGATCTGACCTAACTGTACCTGCCCTGGATATGTACATCCCACACTCATACAACATAAATTACATTACCATAGCTTTTGTTTACCTTTCTACATACAGGTGGCTACAGTCATTACACACATGCACATGGCAGAAAGCATGCTGACAGGACATAAGGTTCGATATCTATGATGACAGAGGTAATATCTCCTCTCTACTGGTCACCCATGACACCTATCATATCATACAACACCCCATGTGGCATGTATGTCTCAAGACATGTCCACCTAATGCAATGCCTACAAACATACCCAAATAACAGGACCATAGGAACTACACAAGGCCTGTATTGACAGACTCATGGAAATCCAGCTCTGCACTGTATATTCCTGAGTAGTCACAGGTGATATGTTCATGACATGTACAGCCATGTGTGGCCACAGCTCCTACATATACCCCATGTCAACAATTGCAAGCCATGCATGCTGTCTGGACATTAGCCTTAGTACCACTATAGTCAGTACATGCTGGAGTGAGATGTTTACAAGCCACAGACCTCACACATGTTTGAATGAGTGTACTGCCTAGCTCTAATAGAGCACATTGCTGGCACTCTTTCAGTACACATGAGGTGTGTGTGGCAAATATGATGTGCTCACTGTTGACAATTACAGTGCCCTGGCTTCACCATGGCACTGTCAAATAATGCTGTGTGTGTCACGCTGTTATGTGCTGTTGTAATATATGTACACTTGGTTACTCAGTGAAAGTGGTGGTGTCCTACCAGTACATGAATACAACATCCATTATGGTGTAATGCTCGGCTATGTTTCACACATGGCATGGGGAAGGTGTGGAATGTATCCTCTTGACCTGCTAGTGCACGTACTGATGTAGACAGCATATGTGTACATGTATTGCTGTTTGTGTAGATTCCATGTGTGTGCAGTGTCTGATGTCTGAAGGTGACTGTTGTCTTAGTACATCATGCTGTTGCAATGCAGCCTCAACATTGCCAACTTTATATGGTGATATGTTCTAAGTACAGTAAGCCGTACATGAGGTATGGACAGATGTTTGGACATGACTAGTAAGTGGTGGGGGTTCATTGCAGATGAATGATTACTGAGGACAGCTCACTTTTGTGTTACAACCAGTCCTACAATAACCTGCGTACCTGCTAAGGTCAGGTTTTGTTAATTGAAGTGGAAGACAGACAATGCAGAATGTTGTAAGGGTGACACTGAAGGCAAACCCCATGACACTGTAACAATAATACCTTGCCTGTGCGCATATTGTGCATATATCAGCACAGTTGTCAAAGGAAAGAGTCAGTAAGCATTGTACTGGATGTGATAGTGCTGTACTGCTATAGTACCTAACATGAGATAGGCAGGTGTTTGATTCACAGTACTGTTATGTGTGGGTGTGTGTCCCTGTATGTCACTTATGGTTGGGAATACATCCCACATGTTATTACTCTCCTGAACACTGTTGTTGACACAAGTACAGAGTGAAGTATAGAAATAAAGGCATAGGCAGGTGGTTAAACCTCACAAATGTAAAGTGTCTGTATGTGTGTGACATATGTGTATATCTTTGTGAATGTCGGTGTGTGTGTGTGTGTGTGTGTGTGTGTGTGTGTGTGTGTGTGTGTGTGTGTGTGTGTGTGTGTGTGTGTGTGTGTGTGTGTGTGTGGCTGTCCATGTGTATGGCTGTCTGGTTCCTGGAGTGAGGCTGTATTTTACCATAGTGAAATGTTAATGCCCCCTCCCCCCATCCACTCAAAGCAGTCTAGCATCAATCGTAGACGGGCATACTAACCGCCTGTTAACATGTACACCCTGGGGTGTGACCTGTTGTTACACAGCCTACTGATGGACCCCCCTCTCCACATACACTCACTGCACTGTAGTATCCCTGTGGATGTCCTCGATCTTAGGCCATTTCAACCACCTGTACATATATAATCTCTGTGGCGCGTCTTGTAATTGCGTAGTACTATAATGATGATATGCACATAGGCAAGGGTTCTCATCCGAACACTGTCAACTGTGTGTGTGTGTGTGTGTGTGTGTGTGTGTGTGTGTGTGTGTGTGTGTGTGTGTGTGTGTCAGAGTGTGTGTTACTGTGTCTGGAATCCTGAATGTGTGGGTGTGTCTGTGTTTGCATGCTGTCATGGCAGTGGGTTTTACTGCTTCCTATTGAGAAGCCACTATTTCCACTGGCCTTTACCCTTGTCATCTGGCATACCACTCTTTTACCCACTCCACACTCCAGGTAACTATACCTGTGATGTCACACACTATGGATGTGATGGCTCTGAACACAGTATCTTACTACACAGCTATCATGCTCTTGGATCATTAGAACAGTAAACAAAACTGAAACATGGGAGAATATAACTGTGATGTGGAAGCTACAAAGTGCATGCAGGTGTTGTCATACTGACCTGTGGGTAGTCAACATGTACATATGGGACTCCCGCAAACACCAACATCCCCCAGCACATGCAGCTGCACCTGAAAGAGGAAGGCAGAACATCAAGATCAATATGCTGTTAGTGTTGTTACACCTGATACATACTGTCAAATGTACAAAATGCATTCTAAAACTGCAATACATGGTAAGTCTGCTGCCTGTCAACACTACTCAACAATATTAATCTACAATTGTCTACCTAGTATGTTCACCCTGTGCATCAGACCATATGAACATGTTCCTGCACTGATGGTGTGGATGACAGGGATGCAGCACAGGCATCATCATATGCACAGGGTGATAATGTTTGCCAGAGGCCTAGGCTGTGCCATTGGATGACATCATGCGTGTATGTTACGGCCTGTGATATCATTGGTCGTGTGTGGATGTTATGCGTGTATGTGTTGAGGTGCCCTACATTTGTTTCCAGTGCGTGTGTATGCATGCACACAGGTCTGGCATGAGGCTGGCCTACACATGGATAATATTGACAGCCACAGACTGTACAAGGCAGGTATCACAGTTCATGGTTTCCGGCCATGGCCACGTGACCTGTGCCTGCCAGGGGTTGCATGGGCACTACCTGGAAGTGGTCCAGATTGGGTACCATCTGATGACACACGTCCACTGGAATCATGTCCCTGTTGGGACTGTCCAGGACCACGTGCACATGGCCTGCTATGTCCTGGTGTGGACTGCACAGCACCAGCAGCACTGCTGCTGCTACTGCCACTATGGGAGCGGACATGTGCAGTAGCATGTTTACGTAGACCTTCAACAGGTGATGTAGCTGGCCTACATCCACGTGCCTGATGCCTCACTCCCTCCAGATGTTCCAGCACAGACAATCCATGCTTGAGGATTGACATGCCATGGCCAAGGACTCCCACCATGTCACCCAATCGTCTGCACAAAATATCTGCAAGATGATGGTGAGCATTTGCAAGTACCTCGATATTGTCAGTTAATGAACAGACAGCAGCCCTCTGAAGCCTCAGACCTTCTCTGTTGTGCCATTCAGCACGTGCCTGTGCCTCCATTACAGCCCCAAACATGTGTCTGGTGACTCCAGCTGATGTGCTTTGTCTCGCAGGGGCATGTTGGCCAGTGATCCTCCTACGAGCAGCGCTGGGCACATGCCTGTGTGGGACATCACCAGTTAGTTGACTGGGATCATGATGTGCAGGCACACCTTCCAAAGTCACCACACTTTCCTGTTCCATGCTACCACCCGCCAACTGTCCTTCCTCTATGGCCGGTGGTGATGGGGTATATGCAGACAGGGAAACTGTGTGTGAGGATGAGGGGAAGACAGGTGGAATGGCAACCAATGGCACAGATTCAGCCACTGACAATCCTGCCTGTGCCTCAATCATACTATCTTCATCACTGCTAGAGTCTGTGGGGACATGAACATCAGGTGGACCACAGGAGGGCAATGCACCTACATCAACACATGTAAGGGGAAGACAAGAACTGTACATTACAAGTTATACCAGACACACACAGACAGACAGAGACACACACAGACAGACAGACAGAGACACACACAAACAGACAGACACAGACACACAGACAGACAGACATACAGACACACACACAGACACACAGACAGACACAGTCACAGACAGACGCATACAGGCAGACACACACAGACAGACAGACACACACAGACAGACACGCACATGCAGACACACACAGACACACAGACAGAGACACACACAGACAGAGACACACACAGCCAGCCAGACAGAGACACACAGACAGGCAGACAGACAGAGACACACAGACAGGCAGACAGAGCCACAGACACACACAGACAGACAGACAGACACACACAGACACACAGACAGACACAGGCAGAGACAGACACAGACACACACAGACAGACACACAGAGACACACACAGCCACAGAGACACACACAGACAGACAGACAGAGACAGAAACACAGACACACACACACACACACACACACACACACACACACACACACACACACACACACACACACACACACAGACACACACAGACACACACGCTACATGCAGGTGATATGGCAGATGACATTCAGCTTAGATAATTATAGTTTCAGCTTAGGCAATTATAGTGGTAATTATCATACATCCCTGAGTTGCACACAACAGCATGCATGTGGTATAGCAGACGGCATGCACCTTACATAATTATAGTGGAGGTTAGCATACATACCTGTATTGCACCATTTGTGTTAGTAGCCTATGCCCCATACCTGCAACACAATGCATGCACTTTGCACTGTTGCACTGCACTGCCATGGTGTTTGCAACATATACCACATGGTAACAGACCATTGCTGACCTTTGTACATCTGCCACTTATGCTTTGTGTTGGTCACCACCCCTATGTGTGAGGACATGAGCAGTAGGGTATGTCGACTACATACTATGTTTGCCTGAGCCCTAGCTTGCATATCTCTTCCAAAGCAGTGTGTGTCTGTTCAACATTATTCCGCCTATCCCTGAGCTGAGTGTAGACATTGTGCATGTAGCTGTACATGCATGTTTGACATGGCTGTCCCTACTTTGCAATGGTGCCACAGACCAGCATAGGTTTACAGTACATCAGCCTGCTGTGTGGCATATGACCTTGCCAATCACATATAATATGACATGTCTTCTGCTGACATGTTGAATGACATGCACACATGTGTAACACAATGGTGTCCTTTCCAATCTACAGTACGGTAATGGTGTCCCAATGCAGGGACATGTTATAATAACATGGGCCTTCAGCTGCTGCAATGTTGTCTGTCCACCCTACAAATATGCAGGGACATACTGCACATTGAGCTGATGTGCATAGCAATTGCAGGGCATCATGCGGCTTCACAATTGCTATACAGTGTGACCAACTGACACAGTTCATAGTCATGACTATGTTCACATACAATACATATCTAATGTGGAATGTGACCCACGTCACCTAGGTGTATACACAATAAATCCTAATGTGGAATGTGTGACACAGGTCACAGAAGGGTATATGGATGACACCCCTGCACATCTGCAACCGTATTACTGATACCTGGCAACAATGCCCACACATGTCTAACTTACAAGTACTCTGTGTCCCCATGCCATCTGTGTACCTCGCACACATGAGGAGCAGGCATGACAGTGATGTCTGATACGAACAAGGTGAATGTACTGTATCTGTGGCTTGATGTGGATGTATGTATATGTTGTGCAACACATGTATGTATTTGGATACTGTATAGGTGAATGCTTCCATGTCGTGACATACTCCAGATGTTCAAGACATGTTATGTGGTGGTTTTATGTTTTGCCTACACAAGCTGTGCACAGGCCTGTATGGTGTTTAGTGTTTCACATCTGCAATATCACCATTACACAAAGGCCATAGTTGTATTGTGCCGAGCCAATGTACAACAGGGTGTACACACATGTACATCACTTCTACTGTGTATTTTGCTTCATGTCTCTGGCCATCCTCCATGGCCATGTGTACACATGTTCAGTCCAATGGTTGTGATGGCCATCTTATTTCACATGTCAGTGTTATCCCATATGACATACACCCATAGATGTCATATGCTTCACTGAGGACAGGGTTATGCAGACAAAAGGTGGTATGTATGGGACGTGAGACATGTTTTGTAGGATAGTCGAGCAGTGTTGCAGTCAGCCCACTACATGTCATGGACATGTCTGATAGCACATGACATTGTGTGACATTCATAGCAAGGGTATACTGCACAAGGGTGTATTCTGTGGGCCAGGCATACTCCAGCTCCAACACATTTAGTGTGTGTGCACACATATGCTCTCTGTACAGTACTGTTCATATTCCTAATATGTGTAATGCAGATATGTAGCACCTGTCCCTACAGTGGAACACACCTCCACCATTGTATTAACTGTTGTCCACACATCTGGCAATGACAGTTTGGAAGGTTTAGTGTAGGTGTTTCATATAGTCTTCAATTGTTTCACATAGGTAAACAGTGTGCTGTATTGCAGGTCTGACCAGTATCCATTACCAGGATCACGATACATTATGTGTACGTGTGTTATGGCAGATAGCATGCAATTAATATGCTCCGTGCATTATCAAGCCTGGTAAATAATAAAAATTTCACCTGACACAGGCTGCTGTCACTGCAAAACACCAGAGGTACCTAAACAGGAGTGTCACAGCAGTAAGATCATTATCCACACCTGTGTGGTAGCTACAGGGTGCAATGTCTATGTTAGCACATACGCCAGTACAATACACTATACAATGGAGTATGCACATCTGTGCATACATAGAGTAACATACTATAGTATGTGGCATGTGTGCATATATGCCAGGCATATGATGTTACATTACATATTGTACACTAACACATGTAACTATGTGATATATAGTTGTGTTTTATGTGCAGTAGTGACTTACCAGGCAACTCCAGACTCGATGATTGAGAGACTCCCACCTCCACAATACCAGCTAAAGCTTGTGGATGGAGGTCTGCAGGTGTCCCCAGATTGGCCAGTAGCTGCTCGGTACATCTGAGTGGGGGCTGGGTGAGTGACCCCCCCCCCACCTGTTGCATATTGTTCCCTGGCGATTGCATTAGCACACTGTTTTGCCCATCTTATCAAGTCAGTGCAGTGTCGGCGCACCTGCTGATATGTGCGAGTGTGACTGCCAACATCATTTACCCTCCTGCAGAGTTCCTCCCACAGGTCATCCTGCTGCTGTGCATCCTGTGGCACATGGCTGAAGAGCGTCTTCTAGTTGTCGAGGAGGTATGGGATAAGGACCTCATCTTCCAAGCAGCTGTACAGTGGCAGTGTGCTACGTGGTATACCTGGAAGACAAAACGATGGAAACAGGTCACAGTAACTCACAGAGAAGTACAGCAGTACAGCTGAACATACATGTGTATCACAGTTATTAAGATTACAAATACGTCTTTGCAGATCTACATGACACTAACACCACTGACATCTATAAGTCACACACATTTGCTGGTGATGTGATGTTATCGCCATATATGTGTGTGTGTGTCATGTGACGACATTGCTCATACACCATGTGGATTGTGTCTTGACGTGGGCATGTCTGTTTGCCTGTATTGGTGTCTTTTCCTATCAGCATATGCCTGCATGTGTTCACATTAATGCAATCAACATTAATGCTGTGTATATGCCACATGTATAGTCATACATAGCCGTTAGGGACATGACCTGTGACCCTGCAGACTTGCAAGCATGTATGTGTTTTGCCATATACATCTACATGACACTGTACAGCTGTGTAACATTTTGCCATGTATTGCCTGTGTTGCACGTGTACCACATGGGACAATAATTGGTCATAGTGATCTAGTAGGCTACATGCCCTGGGCCATTTATGAGCCTAGGCAGACAGGTAACCTAGCTGTAGGCAACAGACAGGTAAGTTGCAGTGGCCAGTTTAAGCAGTTCCACAGAACTGATACACATGTTTGCTGATATATTTGGCATGCAGTCATCATACCATGTCACAGAGAGGGGCAATGTGTAGCTTCGCTGGACAGGGATGCATAGTATGGCAAGAGTGTGTTAAGTGTATGGGACAGGGATCTGTCAGGCATGTTTTGATCCTTGTACTAGAAAGGTGGATGTCCATGACGTATGTGTTTATTTGGGATCAGGATGTGTTAAGTGTAGCATGTCCAACACCTCTGGGTTGGACATGGCTTTATTCAGGGTAGGCTGCATGCTACATAGTGCAGCTAGGGATTGTGAAGGGCAGTGTAGGCCATCTAAACATGGGCAATAACCATTAAAGGAAATATGTGATCTATTATGGGTCACATGGGTGTTGAGTATGGCTGAGCAGTTATCTCTATATTCCTGGATGGCACCCTGTCATGATTAGGGGGTGCCACATATGACTACCTGTCTTTTGTGGTGATGAAACTGTCAAAGGGAAGTACTGTCCAGCTGCATCCCATACACACAGTTGCCATTATGTTGACCGCTGCCTATGTGGTAGTTAATGGGACAGGGTTTGTAACATAGGGGATAGCAATGCAATACTTAGCTGTCAGGTTGTGGCCATACATCACACACCACACATCTGACACACTAAGGCCCTTCTGTATGTTGAATGCAGCACACAATGAGTCAACTATTGCTCCTAGTTCATAGTCATTTGCAAACATCAATAGGCTGATGCCTTCTGTGTTTGTCTATGTGGTATAGATAACAAAGAGGGGGAGTACCAGGAATGACCCCTGTATTACTGTGGCAGGCACTGGTTTGATGTGCCTGTATTCGTCAGACAACTTCTGTAGTGTGGGTTCTGCCAGCGGTCCAGTTGCCAACCACTCCTGTGACATAGGAATATACACCTAGTTTACTGAGTGTAGCTGGAACACAGTAAGGGTGATGGTGTCCTACGACCTGGCAAGGTCATGATATGCAGTGTGAATCAACCCTACTGTCATCTACATCTGTACCGAGTACATCAATTTCGCTGACCACGGTTCATGGCCGTACAGACCAGACTCAGCAGGGTAGTTATGCACTATGCCCCATTATCAATGATGTCTCCCCCTTTGTGGAGTGTGATGACTGTTAACTGTGCAACATTCGGTGTGTACACAGCCTGACATGGAGCTATGACTGAACATGATGTGTATGTGGATAGTTGAATGTTCTTACATTTGTGTAGGATACACCCTGGGATGTTGACAGGTCCCATGAAAGTTGTATGCATGGCATTAGAGAGTGCAATGTGTACTTGCATAGTCGTTACTACAGGGGCCCTGTAGTGTACATGGATATATTACTAATTGTACCTGTTGGGGTTGGGAGGGAGGTGGGAGTGGATTTAGGTTCTCCGAGACCCTATCTGGATGAATGGGTGCTATTTCTGTAGATGCAGTACTTCCCATGCCATAGTGCTGTGCAGCACGGCAGGTCTTGTCATTGCCATTACGATTAATGACACAGCTATAGAATGCTCTGTGCCTGGCCTCATAATATGTGGCTGACTGGTTTCACAGTAGCTGTGCGTGGTTTTATATGGTGTATCTGCATCTTACGGAGGCTGACCAGGGATCACCTACACTCATGTGTGTTCACTCTTGTACCAGTTACTACCATCTTTGGTACAGTTTAAAGCATGGTACCGCCAGTTTGCCTACTTCTTTGAGTTAGGTTGACTCCTAGTTCTGTTTCAATTGCACAATCACTGCACATATGTGACTGCTTAAGGTTAATTTGTGTAGGATTCAGCATTTGCACATGCATTGTCCATCTGCATGGGTGCCATGGCACTCACCACTCTGCTCTTAGGAAACATAACATTGGCATTGGAGACTAACTATGTGTAGCATACTGTTAGTGTGACTACTGTGATCCAGGTCAGTGGGGTTGATGGAATCCAACATGCATTGAGTGCAGGTGTTAGTACATGAGGAGTCTTCCCAGTTCATAATGGAATAGTTGAGAGTATCCAATATTATGGTTCTGTCTCAGACCTAAACTTCCCCATTACAGCACATTATGACAGTTGGGAAGTCCGCGGCCTGGTGGGTGATCTGTCTCAAGGTGCATTTTGAATTCCACTGTGGCACAAAGGTAGCTGCACCTCATAATGCATCTGATGTTATGCAAGTGCAATTAGCATGGGGGTGTACATATCCTTCAGGAATATGGACACACCTGTTGCCCGTGTGTTCCAATAAAGGATAATGTGCAAAAGTTGAGGTATGTGTTATAACATGGTCATGCAGGTGTGCTCTCCGGAGCGTTGAAACATGTCTCAGCCACTGCACAGATATGTTCTCCATGTTAGAGATTGACATATGTGTGCCCATATAGTGTTTCTGACTTGTATCACTGTGTAGCGAGACCCGCAGTTTATTGCTTGGCTGTCCCTGTAACAGCAGTGGACCCTCACCTGAACCGTGCATGATGAAGGCACTATAGGGGAAGCATGAACCCTAGGCTGTATCCAGATTCCCAGAGGTGACAGGTGCAGGCCCTGTCTGGCAAAGCATCATGGTCTGTCAACCATGTTATCCCAGGATGACAAATACTGGATACCCTGCGACATGCACCACTACACTAGACAATTGTGGAGTACAATCCTTTTGTCCCTGTACTGCAGTATCATTCTGGCCAATGGCATAATGCTACCCAGGCCTTGGGACATACCTGCATGGGCTACAAGACCTGACAGTTCCAACATGTGTTTCCATGCAGTCCAGGCTACTGCATCACAGGTCTTGCACAACAACATGGAATATGCCAGAGCCATGTGTATAGTTCAAAAGGTGGTCTGAGTGTATGAGTATGTGGCTAATCATGGCAGACAAGCAGCTGACAGTATGTATGCCCTCGTATAAATTGGTGTGTAACATAGTGATAGAGTTTGCATTCACAAATGAGTACTGTTGGGCAGGTTTCTGGTCATGTGTTCAGAGGTGTGGCACAATTATGCAAACTACATCATACAGTTTGTGTATTTCGGTGTCTTTCTCTTCCTGCTTGAAGGGGGGTCACTTGTTTGGCCAGATACTTAGATGCATCTGTGAATGTGTGTGATTTCTGGTAGTGTGTGTGGGTGTCCTTATTGTGTTCTGGTAAGGGTATGTGCTGGTTGTGTTGATGAGCTGCATGTGTTAACCTACACCTCATGACTGTCCAGTCCAGTCATGGCTGTAGACTGGACTGCCTTCCAGCTTACCCCTGTAGCTGCATCCCAGACAATGTGTGGGGCATGGTGTTAGGTGGGTCTGACAGTATACATGGCATAGAGATTACATTCCCCCTGGATGGCCACATACATAAAGCTGACATTAGGAAATACCAGTAGCTGACTAGTGGACATGCCTGTATGAGCAGTCAGTACTACAAGTACCAAGTACTGTATTTAGTTTACATATTGCCTATGAAGATGTTTTAGACAGTGATGCTCACATGTAAATATTTGTGTTATGAACGTGACAACAATTTCTATTACGGAAACATTGTAGCTACCTTTAGCAGCAATCCTCCTCTGAGGAGCACACCACATCCTGTTAATTAATTACAGATGATGCAAGTGTCTACAGGTCTGATTCCTTCTCTGGGTATATACTCACATATCCATCAGGACCATGAGCTCTGTTGGGCACAGACACCCATTCTCCAAACAGAGTCATCTATCAATAGGCTCTGATGCCACTATCAGCATGATCAGGATATAATCAGATAGTGTGAGCCATCACCTATGGTGCAGCTTTTACACATGGGCAGCTGTCTCCTACATCATACACTCCTACTGCAGATGTTACACTGCAGTTAAAGATGATATGCAACATGTTTCATTACCAGTGCTGTGCACTACCTTACATACAGTATGTGCAGGTGGCTGGTAGGTTGGCAATGAGAGGTTGGGCTACACAATCCTGGTAGTTCAACCAGTGTGTCTGTACTCTCAATATCCACTCTATGTAGGTGTCTACATAGCCATTTGGCCCAGCCCTGTAAAAAGGGTCACTACACATTTGCATAACATGTACACATGCACAGCTGTTATTGCTTACAAACGATAGTAGAAAGGTGGACATTACATGTGTTATGTGCATGGATAGTTACCTGGCTCTTCCAATTATCTTTGCTATCATGCTGCTAACCTGTCTGATGAATACTAATGCTATGTATCCTGTCATTGAGTATAGTTGCCAATAGATATAACTACTGTTTGCATAACATAACAGAGCTGCTATGTAGAATAGAATACAGATCTGCCTAGAATACTGCACATTACAGTTATTGGCACAATATCCCACAATGCACACTATATTTGCATGGTAAGCCCACCGTTAACATGTTCATCTTACATATACACCCATACATATGTCGACTGTTACAATATATCGACATATACTATCCCCTGTTATAGCACATACTTGTTGGACCAATCCTGACACTGACAGTGGCTGGAAGCAAATTGGTGGGTTGCAAGCCCATATCATCCCTTGTGGTTTATGTGGAGTGTGCCATGTGACCTACAGCAGTACACACATAGAATACTATAAGCATTATTACTGCTCAACAATACAGCGCTACAAGATAGCTATTTCCAATATATGCATTGATTACACTGTAATTCTTATAGTACAGATACTACATACACAGACATACTACATGTTATACATACCGTCTTAGTAATCAGAGGTGTTATTAACTAGTGTAATATTTGTTTTTGGTTCGTCTTTCAATGTTTTGTCCTGTCCTACAGGTAGATACAGATGGTTTGAATGTGTGACAAAGCAACCTTTTATAGTTACAGATCAGTAACATGTGCTATCCTGATAACCAGTTGGTGTTCCTAAGTAGTTAATTACATGCACATCAGCTGTGCTGCTACTGCCTTAGCCAATACCATGGCTACAGTGGAGTATAACTGAGTACTCCACTTGGGCGTTGTCCCTTTGCCTTACTTGTGAGGAACACAGCGTGCAAGTTCTGTTTGGAATCTATTGCAACAGCTGTATGGAGATGAACAGTAATATATTGTGTGTAATGCCTAGAGGAGTTGGTCTAAATGTGAGTACTGCTGTTATATTTCTGAACATTGCTAATTGTGCAGGGTTTGTCTGTACCTAATACTTCTGCATATGTGTAAGTCTGGCCAGGTTGTTTGACCAGCTCAAGGGTGCATAGCTATGCATATAATGTTAGGGGGTTTACAGTGTGCTTAACAGACATATTTAGTTTGGTGTTACTGTGTATCATACTGTTCTAATAATCAGTACTCGGTAAAACTTCCTGGTGTACGAACCTTTCAACCCTCTGAAACGGGATTAGTTCATACAAACCCTGTTACATCAGCCGCTGTTCAACTGTATAATGGCAACTATTTCACATAGGGCCATGTTAGTGTGTCTGTGTCCAGGTATGTTAAGGTTTCAGCAGATGTTGTACAGTAGTTGCATAATTGGTCATGGTATGACAGTATGTATTGATGTAATTATTTTGGTTGTAGGGTAGATGCTGGTGGGTGTACATAGCACATGCAGGTGTGTAGGAACCCCTTTTATACAACATCTATATGTGTGTGGGTGTTCTTTCCCTATGTGAACACCTATCTGTTAGTGGACTAATACTATGGTAATTGCAGGCTGATTCATTAAGGCACTATTAAATGCTTCCTGTATAACATGCAGGCACTGTTAGTCCTTGAATCCTTTTGGCAATACATCAGACTGTAATAAAGATTTGCAAAATGACAGCTGTCTGTGTACTTTTGTCATGGATATTTGCAGTCATTGCAGTTGTGTTGGTGACTGTGTCCATAGAACATATTTGTAATAGTGTATTGGCATATACTCTTCATATGTTATGTTCATATTGTTTGGGGGGGGGGTGGAATGTGTGATTGCTATGGTCCATGTTATACTCAGATATAACCACTTCGGATACTGTCTACAGACATGTACGTATGTATATGTATGTATATGTATATATATATATATATATATATATATATATATATATATATATATATATATACACACATATATATATATATATACATACACACACACATATATATATATATATATATGTGTGTGTGTGTGTGTGTGTGTGTGTGTGTGTGTGTGTGTGTGTGTGTGAGTGTGTGTATGTATACAGATATATACATTATTGCATACATTTATCTGTACCTCCATAGATGTGTAGATGTTTTAACCTATCTATATATCTACATATATATGTAGACCTATATATATCAACATGGCTCTATGTATCTCTCTCTCTCTCTATATATATATATATATATATATATATATATATATATATATATATATATATATATATATATATATATATATATATATATATATAAGCATACACCTTTAATTGGGTACATGGCAGGTTGTTCTATTTTAACACATTCCTCTCTTTTATGTTTTAACCTGTCTGCATACACAACTGGGATAGGTACATCCCAGGTAGCTTAGTGGCAGGCTCCACTGAGGATGGAGTACATGGTTGCGGGTTATATTCCTGGAAGGTGTTATTATTTTACCTCTCAGAGTAGGCACTGGTAAGGAAAGTGTGAATAACGCACATTTACGTGGTTGCGAGCAGGTTTGCCTGTGGTCTGCGTGACGTTAAGCAAAGGTCAAATGTGTGAAGAGCTTCTCCGTTTACCATGTTGCAGCGGCGCATACCATCGTGCAAACACATGGAAACCCACTTAGAACTGCTTGAGTGCTTTAATCCACCTGCATCCAAAAGCCCTTATTCTGGCCCTCAAAATAAACTAACAGCCCTTGCAAGTCTTGATCCCAGGACCATGAACACCACAGTCACTGACCATACCAATAAGGCAACTGAGATATGCACAATGTTATGCTGTTTAGAATATACATTGTACTACACACATTCCTCACTACTGAAAACAAATGTGACAGTCAGTTGGTGTAAATATGTCTGATACATGTTAATGTTCATATGTTTGTGAAAGGAGGAGTTGCAATGTGAGATGACAGGGTGTATTATGAATGAGTAAGGTTCTTGCTTTATGCCCTTTTTATATTGTCCCCATACTCCATATATGCCCCTCCAGTTCACTTATTGGACATCTGACCCAGGCCCTCCTTGATGCATGATTGCATTACCGATCATTCCTCCCCCACCCCAATCTTCACATACACAACAACCACCCCTTATATTAGTTTGTAACAGTAATACATCTGTAGACTGGAATGTGTTGGTTCACAAACTACAGTACATTACAATGTACTGTACATATGTACACAAAGTCATTGTCCCATTTGTGATCATTATAGTGAAATGCATATGGTATAAGGTGTAGTCTCAGGACCATGAACCATGTGTACACCTCAGATGGCTTAGTGGTACATCCCATGACTCCAGTGTGCATGGTCCAGGGTTCGACACCTGCAATGCTTTACAAATTTTTTTTTACTGGAGAATAAAGCTCATTGCAGCAGTTGCAAGCATGTTTAAAAGTGTTTGAGTGACATTATAGCAGTGGTTAAACACAGTTAAACAAACTTTGTAAAGTATAACCTGTGCGAGCAAACACAGCCAAATCTGCTAACTACTCTGGATATATACCTGTCAGTGACGTAACATCTCACTATGTTCTGACATGACATTACATTCTCTGTTGACTGTATGCTCCTGTGCACATGGGTTTATATGGGTGATTTGAATGTTTATTATACAGATGATTACTACCTATATATGCAAGCTGTGGTTAAGGTATACTTTTTCACATGATAAACATCCCTGCCTTTATCTGGATTGTAACCTTGAAAGCACAGATACTATGCAGATGATGCAACTATTACACTGTTGACATTAACGTTGCTTCCACCTATTTCCTATTTAGATGATTTCTATGTGTAAGCTAGGCTAAGCGAAGGGCAGGAGCCCCCAAACTCACTGAGCTTCACGTACTCTTGAAATAACAACATATAACAAATGTACTGTAAGACAATATATTACATTCCTAACTACATTAGCCATAGCCCCTCAATGACACACTTCAAGGGAAATCTTGTTGTGTGAATGGGTAACAGACTATACTCCCCTGGGATCATGTGTCCCAGAACCATATAGCCAGGGAGTGGGGGAGCCTGTCCAGTTTGATAGCTGCAAGACCTGTTGGGGAAATTGAATGGTGTTGAATTGCCACATTAACATGCCCTCTTTAGATCACTAAGTGCCCCTATCACCCTCCGCAACCCCAGTCTTCAACAACTTCCAGCAACTCTGCCTGGAATTGCTCCATTGGCTATGCTTGACAGAGGCTCAGTTACTTCATCAGTTGTGCGAGGAAGGCCAACACACTGTTGCTATGCTTCTAATTGCCCTTGGCAGATAGATAGTAGGCTATCTGTGAACCTCTAACGTGCAGGCCATCACAGCCATAATATGTGAATAAACAGACCTTCAGATCACAATATACAGTGCGAACTCACCATGTAGTCAGGAAACAGTTGAGTACAGCAAGAACATACAGAACACTGATACTTAGTCACACCAAAAGCCTATCTTGGAAGCTAGAAGACTTGTATAAGTTTAAGGCTTTCTATTGCTTACCACTAGGTTACCTACAGGGGAGATGAAAAACAAGCACAGATGGGGAACATGCATGCCATGATACCATACCAGCCTATGTGTCAGCCTTACGCTTTGGAGTACTGGCCAAGGCTATTGGCGCCCCCATTGTGCCTTATTTAGGAGAATCTCAAAGGTGAATACCAGCTCTGTAAACAGCACAATAGCAGATTCAATGAGGTTTATGCTACTCAACACCAAGAACTGTGATCACAACATGCATGCACTCACAGCACTTCTCAGGATGGACAACAGCAACATCTGTGCATTAACTGAAATCTGTCTTAAGGCTCCTGAGAGCACACCAGCACTACCAGACTATAACCATACCACACATTTCGGATACAAAACATGGACATGGACTGACAGACATGGAGGGGCTGTATCCATATTCATCAGGGATTCCTACACCTCCTGTTAGTGAGGCAGCATGATACCTCTGTGATCATCCATGTGCAGCTAACATCAGCCACAACTGCAATGTGGAATGTGGCCTGCTACAGATCACCCTCTATGACCCAGGACCTCCACTCCACCTACCTGGAGACAGTGGAGAACACGACAGTCCTAACACACACCCTGGCATTGGCCGATGTCAACTACCATACCATTAACTGGGAAACGTACTCTGGTACTCACTTCCAGGACCAGCGCTTCCTGGAATGTGTCACCTCATATGCCCTGTATCAGGTGGTAACCTCCCTAACATGGGGTGGAAACTAATAGATGTTTCATCACCAGCATGGGCAACAGGTACACCACAGTGGAGGTTAAGTGGTCACTGGTTAGATCTGACCATGAACTATTCACTGTTTCCACACCCTAGCATCTCCCCCACCCACGGATACCACAGTCTACACCTTTCCTACAGATAAATTTACACTACTAGTGACAGGGGTGGGGGGTTTCACAGCCCCCATGCTAAGGGGAAACACTGCTTAAGATACAGACAGATTTACAAATGCAGTCTTTAAGCACCTACACAGATGTATGGATCATGCCATTGCTGGTAAACCAAGACTCACTCGTCCTAGACAAGGACACCAGTCTGGTGGACCTCTGCAATAAACAGGCTATACTACAGACGTAGGACAGTAGTCCAGAAAAACAGCAAATCCCACAAAGGGAAGATATCCATGACCACTATTAGTATGGTACTTAGGTCCCTCATGACGTCATCCAAGGTTAACATCAGCAGGAGAATACGCAAGGATTCAAAAGATAACCACAAAGCCTTCTTTGGTTATGTCAAGAATCTGCATGTTGACACACAGATTTGCACTGTGCCAGTGAAATATAGCACAAAATATGATGACCCTACTGATATCACCAACATCCTTGCAGATACATTTGGTGCATACTTCTCCCTCTAAAGAGCCCACAACACTACCCAAAAGCTACAGTATCCCAACCATCAGAGACACACGGGTGGAAATGGCCATCTCTAACACCAGAACACAGCATCAATGGAGGAAGATGTTGACCCAGACTGCATCTTGCAAAATGTACAAGACAACCTGCCCCCCCACCTAATTAAGCATTCCTATCTCAGCCTCTTCACAGGCTACATGGCCATACAATGGCACGTGGCAATGGTTATTCCACTCCATCACGGTGAAATCACAACTCACCATGGTAAGTATTACCCCATATGCCTGACTAGCCTGGTCTGCAATGGTATGGTTCACATCCTCATGGCACTCATTAACAATGACATTGGTAAGTTTTGAACATGTGACCCAACCCAGGTCAGCTTGGTTGAGTGCAGTTCATGCCTACTGAACCTGTTTGAAGTCTTACATACCATCACCAAGACATTAGATGACAGGGGAGGTGGTTCACACATACTACCTGGACTCACCAAGGCTTTTGACACCATGCCCCATTCAGGTATTATTGATAAACACACCAGCCAGTACATTCACCCATACATCACAGGTTGGGTTGCCAATGGGCTTACAAACAGAAACCACATGGCACGACTAGCGGTCTCCAGGTCCAACTTTTGAACAGTCATGACTGGTGACCCACAGGACTCAGTCCTGGGAGCCCTACTGTTTGGCATATACATCTCAGATGTACAGGCAAACACAGGTGGACTACTGCAGACCATGTTTGGCAATGACTGCAAACTGGACCCATGATTGATAGTCCAGAAGACAAGGACATCCCTCAAGGGGCATCACAGTGAACATCACAGGGTGCCAATGACATGGCCTCCAGCCAAGTGCCACTAACTGCATGGTCATTCCATTGTGGAATTGGCACCCACATATTAACACATGAGCTGCAGCCACTTTAATACAGATGAGGTAATGGGGTATCTGGGGATGAAGTTAGATAGTGATCTCCCCTGTGAAAATCATATCTCCATAGTAGTTAGGACATCCTTCTATGTAGGCCATCTGACTTCTAAAGGATTCCCATCTAGACATAGTGGGATTATAGTGCCCCTTTAATCATCACTCATCAGTCCCAATATAGGGTATAATAACCCATGTAGGATGTACCTCAGAGGACATGTCCAACAGCTGGGGGGTCCACGAATGTACCTCACCAAGGGGAATACTGGCCTCCAACATATGGCCTATGCAGCCAGACTGAATAAACTCCTGCTTTACTCAGTGGCATCTCGTTTACCCAGAGATGATCTCCACTGACAAACACAGCCATGTCGAACTCAGGCTTGATGGATATGCTCCACCTATGGGAATCCATGTCATAGTGAGCTACACACTGTAGTGAGCTGACCTTGCCACAACAATAACCAGAGGATGCTAGAGTGACAGCTTCCTTTCACAGACACTCCCCCTACTTTGGAACAACATCCCTAACTACATTATACAGAGCCCCTCACTATCACTCTGCAAGAGAAACTTTGAAGGGTGGATGGGGAACAGTAGATGCACCCCAGGGATCCTACCATTGGCTCTGCTCCACAGAGGGATGGTAAATGAATCAATGGGGTGGCAAAAGCTGACACATTTTGCCTGGCCTTATGAATGGCCTCTGGCAGTTGGCCAAGTACCTACCTATGAATCTATACATACAGTATCTGCATATGCTGATAGCTTAATTTACTGTTCAGGTGTTGACTTACCTTGTGCCAATGGCTGTTGTGTGTGCAATAGTTGAGGGCTGCCTATGTTGGATGCACACAGTAGACTGCCTATAAATGACAATTTACAGGTAGTCTTGTGTGTGTGCCATCCATTTTTACTGTGTGTGCAGATGGAGAAAGACATCAGTCTCTAGGTGCCTTCACTGTGTATGTGCTATATGTTCCCTCTTTGCCATGGCATGGGCATACTGGACACTCCTCCATCTGCCTACTGGGGTATTCATGCTCTGAGTGTATTTGTGCCTGTGGGGCCCTTGGCAATGGTGGTGGGCTGTGAGGGCCTTCACCATTCTGTCCCTGCAGCAGCTGTTTCTGCAGGACCATATTGTGTAGCATGGCATACACTACGAAGATGTGGGCACATGTGCCTGGAGAGTACTGCAAGGCTCCACCAGATATGTCCAAGCAACGGAACCATTATTTCACCATCCCAAACACACACTCTATGATGATTCTGGTTTGTGTGTGTGCCTCATTATGGCATTCCTGCATGGGTAAGTGTGCATTTCTGATGGGAGTCATCATCCACGGTTCAAGTGCATAGCCAGCATTCCCCACCAGCTGGCCATTTGGGATGTTCCCCCCTGGCAAATAACTGATACAGCTGTGAGGCATGCTAGATGTGGGAGTCGTGATAGCTTCCAGGTCTGCCAGCACACACATCCATGATAATACCCTAGGCATTGCACATGACCTTGCAGTTGATGGAGGGGTATCCCTTGTGGTTTATGTAGTGCCTTCCCTGCTCACCGGGTGGTGACTTGATGTGTATGTGTGTGCAGTCTATTGCACTCAGTACCTCCGGCTATTCTGCCACATGGTGGAAGAGATGCATATTGCTGGCCAACTCCTTTTGCATTTGGGGGAAGTATATGTGCTCATTGGCATGTGGTAACATGGCATCCAGAAACTGGTGTAGTACCCTAGATGCTGATGCTTGTGAGATACCCATGATATCCCCATTTGGTCTTTGAAAGGTACCTGTAGCTAGTATTCTCAGGCTTACACATACCTTTGTATCCACTGGGATGGGTTCCCCTCTGCTTGTTCTGGCTCTGAGGCGTGGCCGGCACAGCTCCACAAGTTGCTGTAGGGTGTCCCTGTTCACCCTATATTGCTCTACTATCTCCAGATCATGTAGCCCCTGGTAGGTTACTCTGGGTCTGAACACTCTCCTCCTCCTCTGGTGCCTGCGGTGGTTGTGTGCATCATCCTCCACACCACCTTCAGTCTCCAACACATGCTGGTGGATCAAAGTTATGGCAGCCCCTAACATGTACATAATAAAAGCTCCCCGTCTGTATAAACCACTGGTGCAGAGTGTATGAGAATACACAAATGTGTGTGAGGTGCTTTCACACTTTATAGTATTGTGCTATGGATGTTGCTGATGTAAGTGGGTGTGTATGAACTATTCCGGCTGCTGTGTGTCTTAATTATGGGTTTTGCAATGAGTACTGCAAGTGTGGGGCCTTTACTGTGGAGATCTACTTGCCTGCCTTGATTAATCTGTTGCCCTTTAATTCACTTTTAGACCTGGATCCCCTCCCATTATCAGGCATGCATCCACCTGCCGTCTTTCTTGTTTTGTACTTTCCCTACCCAATCATGGCAAAATATGCCTTGTAGCTGATATACTGCATATTGCCTTTGTTCTGCTTTAACACTTTGCTGTTTTCTTTGCAGAACAGCCCTTCCCCTTCCCTGTTCTGAAGGTAGCTGCTTGCAGCCTTGTTAGCACTTGCCAATGGCCTACTGTAGGCTCCTAGGTGTTAATTAGTAATTTGTGCTTCAATTCCACTGCTGCAGCATTTCCTTATTTCTTTCCTATATCCTTCTTGTTTTGGCTGCAGTGTGCGACGCGCATACCCATTTACCGTGTTTATGCACATTTTCATCTCCATTCACATGCATACTCAGTTACCTTGTGTACTCTCAGCTAAGCATAGCTATGGGCAATTCGACACACCCCTATTCTGCAGCTTTGCCTAGCTAGGGGCAGACTGGTTTAGCAATGCTCCAATGTGCTTACAGCAGTGGCGACACACCCCTCTCTTGATGTCATCTTTATCTCAAGGGCTCACCTCGGTGTTATAATGCTACGCTGTGAGGTGCATCCTTACACCAGTGGAGAATCTGCGATTCACTATTTCTCCTCTCATTTGCATGGCATTGCCTACTAATTCCGAGCTACTGAGCATAACACTGTCACTGCCCCTTAGCAACCCTTGCGCCATGAGTATGGTGTAGCATGCCTGCCATTGACTATTATGGGGAAATCGTGATATGTGTTTCATTGCGGTTTTATTCTATATTTTTATATATTCCTTCCGATCCCCTTTGTGCACCACTGCCCTGCGCTTCCACATCGCAATAGTGTGACTATATATATTAAATGTTAATTTTATATTTTGTATACTTTTTTATGCCAATGGCTATATATTTAGCCATTGGCATATATTAACATTATAATACATGTGTTTGGTCGGCTGTCATGGCTCCGATTTTATGTTTGTAAAAATGTAATCCGTTTTCTACGGTTTACATTTCTGCATGCTTACACTACACCTGCACCACTTCTTGAATCGCTACATACCTTCATTTGCATGCTACACTGCTGCACATGAGGTAATTAGCATACATGGCTCAGGAATTGTGTGGGCATAGCATATGCAGGTAGTGCACGTGGAAACAGCTAGTACCTGAATCGCTCGGCGAACATATTTGGTGTTAGAACGCCGACGCTACACCTGCATCTGGTGCAAGCTTCATGAATCCCGGGGACAATTTATTTGTAATATTTATTAAAAAGAAGCACTATTAAGCAATTTTCATAAAGCATAAACATGCAGGTTAATGCTAACATGTAGTAGTAGCTACACCATTAAAAGTGACAGTCTGCAGACAGAAAGTAAAAACAAAGAGAGAGAGAAAGAGGGGGATTTGAGAACTTTCAAATGATAGAAAAACAGAACAACTGTGAATGTTTAAGACAAGCAGTTTACATTTTGAAGTGAAAGTAAATTTTCTAGTTGTGAAAAAGCATCAATAATTTGTTTTCTTATTAAGAGAATATAAATAGTGTGAAAGTAGAATTGGTGTGTGTGTGTGTGTGTGTGTGTGTGTGTGTGTGTGTGTGTGTGTGTGTGTGTGTGTGTGTGTGTGTGTGTGTGTGTGTATGTGTGTGTGTGTGCAGTTATTTATAAATGGCTCCATTATCATTTGTTTGAATAGTGGTTTGAGTAAGTCATGGAAACCCATAACACAGATGGGTAAAAGTGAGCATGTGATTAAAAATATTAAGAAGCATGGACAATTTATTGCTTTTGATGCCACTTCGGAAGACTTGTCCAGGTATTTTGAATGAGTTAACCTTTAGTATGTGATATTCAAAACAATGACAAAGCCCTATTGTTAACCCTATTGCTAAGTGAAGTTACAACAGAATGTAGACACATTTTGTATATTGCTCGTTCCAACCAGACTACATATGTAGTCATTCAAATAAGCTATACAGATCTAAAAGAAACATTTGAATCTGAAAACTGCAATAATAGCAGAATGCTTTTCATTTCAAATAAGTAAACAGATGAGGCAGGAAAGCCTTATGGACTACAATGGCAGCACTGAAATAGAAATATGTGATGAAAACTTATATAGTATATGTGGCAAAGCTTTGGAGACAGCTGAAAATTGTACATTTGAGGATGAATTCACAGATGTATTGATAGATATCTTTACATTAGGCAAATGTGGAGTCGTGCAAAAGAAAATACTTTATAAGGGAAATTAGGCACTTGAGCATGTACTAAATACAGCAGTAGCTATGAGACTACTGACAAGACACTGCTGTATCTGTGAGAGTACTGACTGCTGTATCTGCTAGAGCACTGAAAGAATCTGATGTATCTGTGAGTGTACTGACTGCTGTATCTGTGAGTGTACTGACTGCTGTATCTGTGAGAGTACTGACTGCTGTATCTGTGAGACTGCTGACAGATACTGCTGTTTCTGCGACTGTGCTGACTGCTGTATCTGTCAGAGCACTGACAGAATCTGATGTATTTGTGAGAGTACTAACTGCTATCTGTGTGTACTGACAAATTGTGATGTATCTGTAAGAATACTGAGAAAGAGGCACTATATTTACAAGAAGTGGTTTGTCTACTAAATGAAAAAAGAAAAAAGTGTAAGTGGCAGAATGTTACACAAGGCTGACATACACTGGATTAAACAAAAAAAGAATGCATGAAACATGGCAAAGTTCTAAACTGAAAGAAGATGAAAAAATTATTACAAGGAAGAAAATAAAAGACAAATGCAGGGCCCAATGTGGAAACAATGATCAATGTTATGAGACAGTGAATACAAGAAATGAAGAAGGCTTAGATGAAATACAGGCAAACACAGAAAATGAACATAAATGATTTGAGGTTTTTAGAATATACAAGTCAAACTAATATACATTACTGGAATCACTACAGAAGTAACAGGAGTGAAATTTTACCTTTGAATTAGGTAAGACGCAGCTTTAATTAATAGCATCCATGAAAATGTGAAGGATTATTCATACAAAGATAGACACACATGCACGCGCACATAAGCGCGCGCGTGCACACTCACACACACACACACACACACACACACACACACACACACACACACACACACACACACACACACAATTACATGACCTCCAGTTGTTACTAAAGGTATACATAGCAGGAAAAATTTGCAGTGGGGAAAATAAATATGACAGAAAAGTCTGAAGATAAAACTTGTTGAATCTACATGCATGCACCATGGGGAAAGAAGATCCTTCTAGCAGAAAATGGATAAAATTATCTGAAATTAATTATTACTCAATTACTAAACTGCATACTCTAAAAATGTATAACTTTTATTGAGAGAAGCTAAAAACAAATGTTTACTAAAACAGACAAATTAAGGCATAAAGTCAAAAATCTCACGTTTTTCTGATTTAATACTTCTGGGTCAGTCTTCCTTTATCTGAATAACAATTCCATCTCAAAACATGTTACGTGTTATCATTCACATTTTACTTTTGTTAATTTTCTTAGTGTCTTGCTTTTATCAATTCTGTTGTGGCTGTCATTTTTACGATTACATCATATTCTCATCATAAGTAGCTGTGCTGGTTCTGCTACAAGTGCTGTAAACACACTGCTTTGAAGGTAGGGACTGTGCTGTAGCTCGCATTAGCTGCTGCTTGCATCTATGCGGAGGGAGAGCTGCTCATGCTCAGACTTGAATATAAGTTTGGGCAAGCAGCTGTGAGGAAGAAGTGGGGGTGGGTTAGAATTTAGGAGTGGGAAGGGAGCTTTAAGGTAAGGGAGTGATTGGAGAATTTAGATATAGACAGTGGGGTTGAAGTTTAGGTTTAGGTATGAGCAGCGATCGTTGACTTTAGGGTTGAGGACATGGAGTGAAGGTTTAGGGATTTGGACCAAAAAGTTGGGTTGGGAACTGGGTAGGATTTTGAGGTTCAGAGTTTAGGTCCTGATAAGGCTATGTAGTGTATATGATTTGGTGTTAGGATGGTACACAGGAATGGGAGATCAGGCAGTTCAAGTACTTGCTTTCTCAAACAAGTGGCAGTGAACAGGTGTGCTGCAAGCTACTAGTATGCAAGCACCAGTAGTAGACACTGTTTATTTTAGTGTAATTATTTTTAACCATGAACTACATTTTTGACTGAATGCTTATTTTTCTTTACTTTCTCTCTTTTACATTTTTGACTCTTAGTGAATCTAGTTCATGTATTTCTGTTATCACTGCTAATGCTTTCATAAACGTGCAGGTTAATCATGTATTCAGATTTGGTGCATGACCATCTTTGTGTTTGGTCCAAGACAGTGGCGGCTGGTGACGTCAAATCAAAGGGGGGCTGCAGGAGACAGCTGAATGGGTGGGGTCAATGGAAGGGGGCGTGGCCAACTAGAAAGGGGAGGAGCTATGCTCAAAACCACAAAAATTAACTAAATACACTGCCCTGGGTGCCAAACTGTCATTATGAGAGTCCAATCAAGACAAAATAAAGTGTAGAAGAATAAAAATATTTCAATGCATTGGCTGCATGACAGCTTACTTAATATCTAGATGGAAACAAAAAGGTGAGGCATGAAAAAATAAATTACTTTTTAAATACATTAATGGAATGCCAGTCAAAATCAAGTATAAGAAAAACAAGCAGCACTCAACTCAAACCACTTCTTGCACTGCAGTTCTAATTATAATTTATATTCAGCTTTATTAAAGTACCAAGTAACATGCTGAAAGTAGAAATCTCTGATGCCCCCACTTGTAAAAATGTTTCTTATCCAAAAAGACCTGCTGCCTGACAACTATCTACTTGTTTCATGGGAAAACATGATCAAAGTAAAAAATGAAAAGCAAACAAGAAATAAGCTCAAGATACATTGCTTAAAAGGATTTCTGTACAGGTTATGGACCACATGACTGGAAAACCAAAAGATTTCCCAGTGTAATAAGCTTCTTA